>NW_027195049.1:480000-565000 GCF_038502225.1 Cherax quadricarinatus
AAAAACCCGGCCCTTTTGTTGGGAAGTTTTCCAAAATTTTTTAATGGTTTCCTTTTTTGAGGAGAGGTTTGGGGTATGGTTTAATTTTTTTGGTTTAAACCCCTTCCCCCTGGGGGAATTCCCCTTAATCCGGGATTTATAGTTTCTTTTTTTAAAGAATTAACCTTTTTTTGGGTTATAGGGAAAATTTTCATTTTTTTCGGCAATTATGTTGGTATGTAAATTGGGGGTTTTTCCTTTCTTTTTTTATGGGTTTGTAAACGGGTCTATTTCTGGGCCCTTTCTGGAGGAAAAAATTTTCTTTTTTTGGGCCCAAATGGGTTGGGGAAAACGGATATTATGTTTTTTAATTTTCCCCTTTTTCCCTTTTTATACCGAAATTTTTTTCAGTTGGGTTTAATTTTAAATAGGGAAATCCCCCCTAAGGGCCTTTAAAACCCCCTTTGGGGGGATTTTTTTTCTTTTTTAAAATTAAAATGTTGGAAATAGAACCCCCGGCCCCCGGGGGGTTTTTATTTTCCCAAAATTTTAAAAATTAAAAGGGGGTTTTTAAAATTGGGGGAAATTGGAATGGGAAAAACCCTTTATTTTTTAAAATTTTTTTAAATAAAAAACCCCTCTATCGTTAACAGGGTTTCAGATTAATTTGTAATTTCCCTTTTCTTTTTTTAATTAAAGGAAATTTTCGGAAGGAAATTTTTCCATTTTTTCTGTGACTCTTCTCCCCTACTTAAAAAAATTTTTCCTTGGTTTAAAGGGGTTTAATTTGGGGGGAAAGAATTTTTTTTTATCTGAAGGGCTGGGGGTCCCAATTTTCATTAGGGGGAAAAATCATGGGGGTTTGGGGAATCATTTAATAAAGGAGGGCAAGGGGGAATAGCAAAATCCTTGAGGAAAGGTGGTTTCCGGGGATTTAAAAGGGGGGCTCTATCGGAATTTTTTCTTTCATTTTAAAAAAAGTTTTTTTTTTTGGGGGTTTTGAAATTTTTATATTAATTTTTGAGGAAAAACCAAATTTTTAATTTCTTTGGAGGTTTAAAAAAATTTTTGGTTTTAAACCCTCTGGCCACTTAAAACCCATAAAGGCTTTATTTTTTTCAATTTTTAATTTTGGGGGTTTTTTAAAAGAAAGTTGCCAAAACCGGTTTTTTTTTGGGCTTTTTTTACAAATGTTTAAAATGGGATTTATTCCCAAATTTTTTGGGTTTTTTCCCCAATATGTTAAAACCCCAAATTGTTTTTCCAGTAAAAAAGTGAAATTTAAACTTTTCCCCCAAATTTGTTTAACTGTTAAATTTTTTCTCAAAACTTTACCAAAGTTTATGAAGGCAAGAAAAATTATCTAAAAACCCAATTGGTATTAAAATTGGGTTAAGGGAAAGGGCACCCCGCAAAAGTTCAGGAGGCGGGGAAAAAGTCCTTTGGGCCCAAGGGTGGCATTAAAAAAATTTGACCCCCGAAAAGGGGAAAAGATTTTTTTTTGGGGTTTAAGGAAAAAATTTTTTCTTGGGGTTATTCCGGGAGGCCAAGGGGGCCATTTTCCATTTTCAAAACTTTTAAAATCTTTAGGAATTAAAGGAAAAGGTCTAGTTTTAAAAGCTGGGGATCTTCAAGGTTTAAGGGATCAATGGAAAAAAGGTTTTAGTTTTGTGATTAAAACCAAATTTCAAACTTTTCCTTCAAATTTTATAAATTATAAAGATTGGTTTATTCCCCTTGGGATGTTTATTGGGAAAAAAGGGGGGGTCTTCCAAAAAACCAAAATTCCCGGGGCCAAAGGAAAAAATTTAAAAAACCCGGTTTTAACCAGGGGGACTTTTTTTGTTTAATTTTCCAAAACCATTTTTCCTTCTTTCCCCAAAAACCTCATTTTAGTTTTAAGGGAATTTGGACTTAAGGAGTTGAATTATGGAACGGTTTAAACAAGCTACCCTTTTTTACTAAAAAGCTTTTTCACCCAAAAATTTTTTAAAATCCCCATCCAAAAGACCTTTTTTCCCTTTGCTTTTAAATTTTTCCCCATGGGGAATAGGAAAAGGATTTAGGAGTTTGCTTTGGGGGGTTAAACCCCTTCATGAAAAAAAATTTCCCCAAAGCATTAAATTTTCCCCTTTTTTTTGGGCCAAATTAGTTTAAAATAAAAAAAATTTTATTTTTTAATTTTCAAAATTTTTCTAATAAAGGAAGGAAAGGTGGAGGCCCCTGTGATAGGCCCGGACAAACTGGAGCCCCCGTGATGGGCGAGGACAAGCTGGAGACCCTGCCGGGGCCAAGAAAGGGCAAACTCGAGGCCCATGTGATGGGGGGACAGCTCCGGGGCCAAGGATGGGCAAAGGGGCTTGGGGGGCCCCCGTTTATGACCAGAGGGGGCAAGCTCAGGGCCCATGTGATAAGAAAACCAATTACCTGCCCCAGGTTCCCGAGTGTCCTCCATCCTGATTTAGTTACAGCAGCAACCCCGGGGTACATCGCCCCCAAGGGTATTAAAATACCAAAAAATAAATTTTTGAAAAATTAGCATTTTTTTTGGGTTCCCCTTTTGAGGGAAATTTCATTAAATTTTTATTTAAAAAAACTTGTTTGGGGGGAATTTAACTTGTCATTAAAAGTTTTTAATTAAAAAAATGTCAGTGAAAATTTTCATTATGGGTTAAAATCCTAAAAAAGCCCCTGATTTTAAGAAAGGGGAAAAAAAAGGTTGGCCCTTTTTTGGAGCCCCAAAGAAACCAATACCATGGGACTAAAGGGGAAAAAGTTGTCCGGTATGTACCTTTGATTCTGTAATGGATTTTTGGGCTGTTTTTTCCCTGCCCTTACATTATACACCCCCGAAGGGGAAGACTCATCGCTCCCCTGGGTTTTTTCAAACCAAAAACCCCTTTGATTTTTTTAGGGCCCTCTTCTTGAAAAAATCAATTTTAAGTCAAACCAAATAAATCCCTGTCAAAGAAAGGTCAACCTTTTCCCGTCAAAAAAGTCAAGTCATTACCCAAAAAAATTTTTAAGGTAAATCAAAACACCCAAGTCAGTCAGTGGGGAAAGTTCAGTCAAAAAAAATCAATTCCGTCAATAAGTCGCCCTCAGATCAATAATTAAGCCCAACCAATTTAAATCAAAGTAAGTCGTCAGGTCATAAGTCCAATCCGTCAGTAAGTCAGTTTTTTTCAATTCAGTGGACCTCAGTTAAGATGTATTGGATGCCATAAAAAGGATACCCATTCATTTTTGTTGAAAAATTTGGGTCGGCTAATGATGGAGAACTCCCGTTGGGTTTTTGAACTTTTCCGCCCGAGGGCCCCTGTGCCCGGGGTGCCATTGTTTAAAAACCGGGGAGGACAGACCATAATTGTGGGGGAAAAATCTAGCCTCAATTGGAAAAGGAGTTATTGCTTACACCTTTTTCCCCCTCTTGCCTTTTCTCTCCCCCCATAAGAATTTATTAAAAGCCCCCCTTTCCTTTCTTTGGGAAAGGCCCGGGGGTGGATCCCTCAAACCCAAACCTTGAGAACCAGAGGGGGGGGGAGGAAACTTTTCTAACCCCCAGCTGGAGGCGACCAAAAAAACTAAACCTTTAGGAATTCCTTCCCCGGGGTCCCCTGGGGAAGTCCCGGGAGCAGGTTGAAGGGGTGTTTTGGGGCATATTGAGGGCCCATAAAAGAATTTAATTTGGTTGAGAAAAGGGTGATGGGCCTCTGAAAAAGGGAAAAATTTCAAAAAAAAATTTTGCAGAAATGGGGCTGGGGGATGGAAATTTTTATTTTTTCAAAAATTTGGGGGAAAAATTTTTAATTTTGTGTGTGTGTTTTGTGTTTTTTGTGTGTGTGTGTGTGTGTGTGTGTGTGTGTGTGTGTTTTTGTGTGCAGGAATGAGGGGTCTGGGATGGGTTTTATTTAAATTGTGGTGATTGTGTGTAAAAATTTAAATGTAGTCTGAATATAAAAAACCCGGGAAAAATGTGTGAGAAAAAAAAATAGGAATGTAAAGCCAAAAGGGGGGAAAGGGTGGGTTCTCTCCTATAAAGATCAGGGGGGGGTTATAAGGATAAAAAAAGGATGAAAATCTTAGTAGAGCTTTGGGAATGAAAGATGTAGGGTTTTGGGATTTTGGGGAACAGCAGAAGGGGGGAAAGGTGGGTTTTAGCTGCCCGGACCCGAAGATTTGTTTGTTTTTGGGAACCCGGCCAGAGAGTGGTTTTAGCGCCCGGGAGATGTGCGGGGAATGCAGCTCCCAACCCCCACCCCAGGGTTTAAAAAACATCCCGAGGGGTGCAGATTTTCCCGTTCCCCAGGTGGGGGGGCTCAGGGGGGACCAAAAATTTTGAGAATAATAGGAAAAGGGAAAATTTAAAAGGGAAATTTTAGAGAATAGAAAATAACACTATTCCTTTCTCAAAAGTGTTTTTTTCCACCTGCTCTTTTTAATAGTGGAAGAGATAAAGACAATAGTCATGGAGGGAAAGATGGTTTTTGGGTTGAGCGGGAAAAACCAGTAGAAAATTTACAGGCTAGTTATATCAAGATAGTGGTCTTTTAAGTACTGGCTTTTGGGTATTTTGGCCTGAAAATTGAACGTAGGCACCTTATAAATTTGAACCATTTTCTTGGGTTTTTCATTTTTCCCAAAATCCCTGGAGGCAGTGGAGATGTCATGTCTGAGGGAAAATGGGGTGTAATATAATGCAGAGTTAGTTTGGAAGTTAGGAGGGGGTTTGGGGAACCCAAAACTTTGTCCAGAGGGCTGAGGAAGGGTTGTTGAGGTGGTTGACATGTAGAGAGAATGGGCGAAACAGAATGACTTCAAGAGGTATCAGTCTGAGTGGAAGGAAGGGGGTAGGGGTGCCTGGAAGGGGTTGGAGGGGGGGGGAAAAGGATTTTTTTGGTGGGGCTTGGACTTCCGAGGGATGGGAGCGTGTTTTATAGGGAATGGAGACAAATGGTTTTAAAGGCGTGCTGTTGGGGGTGAGCAAATCATTTATGAAGGGGTTCAGGGAAACCCGGCCGGGCTTTAGTCCTGGGGAAAGGGGAAATACAGTGCCTGCACCCCAAAGGGGGGGTGATTTTGGGTTTAAAAATGGGGTAAAGCACCCCCTTTTGGAAAAGTGATGGGGTGAATGATGGTGAAAGTTTTTTTTTTTGCCACCCCGCCCTTGTGGGGAAAGCCGGGATAATAAATAAAAAAAAAAAACCACCATTAAAAAAATCCCCAAAAAATAAATCGTTTTGCCCAAAAAATTCATATTCCCTTTACAGCTATAAACTATAATTGGGTTTAGTACTTTTTTGATTGAATACTAATATGATATCCTTTAGGTGTGGAAGCTTGGTTTGGACAGTTCAGAGGGGCCCAAGGCGTGTCCTGATCTACACTGTCTCCCATCCCAACCAGTCTTGAGCAACCAAGTCAGGAGAACTCCACCCCCTTCACTCGGGGTGATAGTGTGTCATCCAGGCTTCTAGGGGCCCAGAGTGACCTAACTACCTCCATAATGTAGCCAGATGAGCAATCTTCACCAGTCAGTGATGGAGTATGGTCAAACCCCTTCAGAGAGCACATCAATAACCGACCTCCAGGTGCTGTGAATGCTGCACCTTCCAGTAGCTTCAGTCAACCAGTCATCACACGAGTGAAAAGTGTGCTAAAGTGTGGAAAGCCCATGATTCATTAGATTAATTTGAGGGCCCGAGTTATTGAAAAACTCGCTTGCTTGGAGGGGAAAAAGGATCCTATTGTGCCATGAAACAGTTGTCATTTCGTTTCCCAATCACGAGAGAAAAATTAAAATTGAAAAGTGGAAAAATAATAGACTTTTCACAGCTGTAAATGAGGGGTTTTTAAAGAACAATCACGCACTGTGACCGAGCAAATAGTTTTGTTTAGTCTTGGACCTAAATGTTGTCATAGTACCTTGAATGAGAGTCATTTGCTCCAGTCACGGCCGTGACTATTCTGTATTGAAAGTTGTTGTGTAGTATTGTGTTTATGTTTGAAGTAAAAAGCTATTTAGCAGAATATTGTGTCAGGAGAGTGAGTTTTTGAAATTTGTTATGACTTGGTATCATTATGTTGAGTTGTACTAAGTCATAACAAACTTCAAAGGCTCTCTTGACTCTCCTGAAAAAAATTCTGCTACTGACTTGTCTTTGACACTATCAAGAATAAGCCACACTACAGCCAATATATACACAACAAGAAAACTGTTTATGTAAAATGTTTTGTAATCTTCTCATAATAAATCATATAAATAAATGAAATCATTCAATAATAACCAGTAATGCATTGGGAAAGAGAGGGGGTGCAGGGCGAGGGGGGGCTGCATGGTGAGCAGGGTACAAAAATGGGGGAGGGGTAGGGGTTCAAAAAGGGAGGGTTGGGGAGAAAGGGGTGTTTAAGGAGGGGTAGGGGGTTACAGAGCAAAGGGGGTTTGACACATTTATGGCCAAAAGAAGAGTATTTACTGGATTTTTCTGGGGGGGGGGAGGTTAGGGGGGTGGGGGGTTCAGTAATTTCCACGGTGAAAATAACAGTATCAGCTACTTAAGACTCGAAGCACTTGAAAATAATTTTTTTTAAAAAGTGCAAACTGGCAAGGGTTATACAGCTCCAAATTTCCAGTTTTTCTTCCAGTGGACAGAAATATAAACATCACAGTTCCTGACTAGCCGGGCTGTGGCTCGACGTTTGGGTTTTCGACAGCCAGTAGTGAACAGCCGGTTGATCAGGCCTGATCCACCAGGAGGCCTGGTCACAGACCGGCCGGATGGGCCCTGGGAAATCTTTCCAGGTAAACTCAGGTAATAAAAGAAGGATAATATAAACATCAGTATTATTGGAAAATAATTTCCAAAATTATGCTGTATGTTTTTTTTAATGTAGATGTGCCTGATACATTACTATTGCTCTGAGGTGTATTTTGGAGAATGGAGCTGACAGGAGGCTCTGCGCCCGCCCACAGCAGGGAGAGACGCCTTTTTTTTTAATGTGATATAACGCTAATGTAATGTGCATAATTTTCATCGCCTAGGGGTTATATTGCTTAAAACCTCTCAAATAGGAGCGGAAATTGTTGTAATTCAGTCCTTCATAACGTGGGGCATTAAGCAGATGGGCAGGACAGCTCCAGAACTCAGCAAATATGTCTTTATAATTACGTAAAAATTTTGGTCAGTATTTTCTAAATAAACTTGAGACAGGGGCATTTTGAATATGATACACAGTAATCTCCAGACAAATTGGGAGTGTTATGATTATAAATTCTTCTTTATATAAATGTGTATATGTAATTATTTATTAATTTTAATATAATCCACATGTTTATGTTAAAATTTTCCCGAATTCCTGGTTATGTATATTTCATTTGTAATTAATATAGGTTTTAGAGCAACTTGTGGATACGACAGTTGTAGGTATCTAGGGGGACATTTTTGTGACCTAGGTGTCCAAAATTCTTGCTTGTCATGTAATTTTGATAAATAATAATTTGTTACCATTTACTGGTATGTATCTAATTAGATTCATCCAGGTAAATGTGATTTTCCACAATTGTTATAAACATTAATATAATCACAGTACTGTAATGAAGGATAAACATCACTTTTATAAACATTATAAACCACTATTATAAACATTATAAACATCACTATTATAAACATAATCGCAATGGATATAAACATCACTAATATAATCACAGTAATATAAACATCACAGCAGAATAAATATGACAGTAATATAAACATGACAATAAAAACATCGCAGCAATATAATCACAGTAATATAAACATCACATTAGATTTATCATGGGAATTTTAACATCAAAATTGGTTTTAAGTAGGATGGTTTGGTAAGGAGTCGAAATGTTTACGTTGAGGTGTAGAAGAAATTGTGTTTCATATGGTTTTTTTAGTGAAACATTGGAAGAGGTTTGTACGTGGTTGGGGAGGGTTTCAGGGTTTCTTAGTGGGGAAGTATCTCAACTGTACGGGCCTTAACCTTGAAGTTAGCAAGGTGTCAAGGGAGGTAAGAAGAGCAATACTGTATGTGGTGGTTGATTTCCTATATACATATTGGACTCGATTTAGTAGTCCTATTTCTGTAGTCAAAACTATTGTTATTCTTTATAAAATGTATTTTTGTTAATATTTTGGGTGTCTGGAATGGTTTAATTGGATTTACATTATTTCTTATGGAAATATTAACAAAATACATTTTATAGAGAATAACAATAGTTTTGCATACAAAAATGGGACTAGTAAATTCTGAGGGGTGTGAGGGAAACTGGGGAGCAATTAGGGTTAAGGTGACTATAGTGGGATTTATAGAAGTCTTGTGGAAAATACTGTATATATTTTTAGAAATTCAGTATTTATATGTAAATAGATGGCCCATACTGTATTAATAATATTTATGTCATAGAAAACGGAAAGTCTGGTCTGGGCAGACAGAGTCGCCATCTTGGTTTTGATTTTGTATTAGAAACGTTGGTGAATGGGGAAGAATTTTCGTGCTCTAGAGGTTAAATTGTGCTGACACCTCTCAAATAGGAGGCGAAATTGGTGGATATGCATTCCTGCATAACTTGAGTATCAGACGACTGACAAGACAGCTCCAGGAACCCTCAGATAAGCTCTCTAGATTTGTGTGTAATTCTGGCCAGCATTATTTTCATAGATTTAGTTAGGAGTGAGGTTTTCTGAGTATGATACACATTAATCTCCAGTCAAATTGGTGAGTGATATTATGATATATTTTCCTTCTGTTATGTAATTGTGTATATATATAACCATTTATTATTTTTAATATACAGTCCACAAATTTATATATTTACCAGTATTCCTGGTGTAGGTATATTCATTTAATTAATAGGTCCAGAGCAATTTGTGGTTATGACAGTGGTAGGTATCGAAGGGGGACATTTTTGGACCTAGGTGTCCCAAATTCCTACTTGTCTATGTAACATTGATAAATAATAATTATCTTTGTTATCATTTACTGTTATGTACATAATTAGTTACATTCAGATAAATGCAATTTTTCACAAGTCTTGTAGGAATAGACTCGTTTACGGTGGGAGGTGGAGTACCGTTTTCCTGCAATTTATAGAGGCGGTGTAAGGCAGCGAGGGTTGGGGTCAACTCATAGTAGCACCGTGGTACGTTAGGAATGTTAGGTGGAAAGTGAGTTAATCACTTGCATGTTTTGTAGTTATGGTAAGTTATGTGAGCTTGAGAGTGTATGGATGTGATGGCATTGTGCGACTGAGATATTAGTTTGTTATAAGTCTGGTCATTACATCTAACAAGACAGAAAAGATAATATTTTGGCATATGGTTTTCCTTTTGTGAAACTGGACTAGTTCCTGTCTATGGCCCGGGGTTGTGACTCTTATTTTGCTGAAGTTTTTTTTTGATGTGGTGAATTCTGTTAGATCTTTCCCGGGTCTTGTTAGGTATTGTTCTGTGATTTGTACACAGACGTCGTGCTGATATCAGCAGTAATAGTATAGTGAATAATTTCATTTTTAGGATTATTTAAGTATTGTAATTGGTGTGTGATAGAAATATTGTCTTATATTTATTCTTGTAAAACGACCACCCAATGAGGTTTGTCGTTAATTTTTCTGCTGGAAGATGCAATGTTGGAGGTAACTAAGATTGTATTATGTTAAGTACTTATATCTAGGATTTCTCGTATTATGTCACTACATGAAAGAAGGGGGAGGACGTGCGTGTCTTATTTTGTCATTTTTAACCTTTTTCCGGGGTATCGTTTTTACACTTTGGGGAGTAATATTTAGCTCTGTCACGAGGGGTTTATTACATATAATTTTATCACTTTGAATGTATATAGTCTATGCTGGTCAAATGAGTTGTTTTACTCGTTATCATTTATACCTTCAAGTTGGACTACCTGACAAGGTATACAATTTAGGGATGCGGACGCTAAGGTCTTGCAATTTACAGTTCTTTTGTCATATGAACATGTGGGTTCATAACTGATCGGGAAGTCATGTGGCGGGTTGGTTGGTCGGGGTGACAGGTGTTTTATCATGATGTGTGTTCATACATTTTAGCTTGTAAAATGGCTTATGTTAATTGTTAGGTGTACTGTTTGGTTTGTACTATTTTTTTTTTTTTGCATTTTGGCTCCAGTAACAAACACACAGACACCAAAAAAAGGTCTATGAACGAATAAAATTAGATTGGTGGTGGTTTTTGATTGATGTAAATTTTATACCTATATTGTAACATTGGCACATGGGTTCTATACCAGTAAAGTTTGCATACTGGAATATATAGATTGAGTTCAAAAGGTTGTTAATGTACTGGTAATTAAAGTTTTCACTGGATAAGTGATAAGGTAATTATGTGTATGGTGTGAAGAGGAATAGTATTTCGACGGGGGGGGGGGGTTGAGCGAGTAGAATTTATTCCACATTCGACCTTATTGCCGATATACATATGGGTTTTAATAACGATTTGGTAGTGTTAGAATTTGGAATTGAATCCATGTCATAAATATATATGTATTTCGTAATGGATTGTATAGTGAAGTTTTTTGTATTACTTGTGGAGTTGTGATTTTGTGTACCTGATGTATTGTACATCGTTTTTAAATAAAATATAAGAAAGAAAACTTGGCTAGTTGTATTTGGGAGGAGGTGTAGTCAGTAGTTGTCACTGACTTCTACTGGTCACTACGGTGACTGTGTTCCTGAAATAAATGGTATAAAATAAGATAGTGGAAATATAAACATATGCATTATATGTGATCTTTATGACTACATTGCCACACAGTGAGCTTTTCAAGTCACAAACAGATCTGTTTGTGACTTGAAAAAGCTCACTGTGTGGGCGAAACGTAATCAATAGGGTCACTTATACTGCATGTGTGTTTATATTTCGACTGTGTTCCTGTTGTTTATTAACATCATTATTCTGTTTTTATTGATTTGTTTTAGTATTTTATGTTCATTGTAATCAGTGTTTCTATGATTATAATAATATAATCCAAGCATGGCATAATTTGATGGTAGTAAGGGGTTTGAGATGGCTCTCTGATTTGTACTAGAGGCAGAGATGGAGTGTTGAGGGTATATATGTATGAGAGTTTAGTGTTTTCCCATTATTATAATTAATATTTTGTTTTGCTATCCGTACCTATTGTGGGTAGTAAAAAGATTATAGGTAGATAATGGGTGTATGGACTGATGTGTTTCAAAGTTTTCAACAAGTTAGATCAGGTAATGAATTATGTATGCGATTATATATAGTCGTAATGTTGGAAGAAATTACAAAAGTAATGAACCTTTTTATACGTGGTCAAAATGTAATTCAAAAAAAGATTTTGGTATTTTGGAATCATTTGTCGAGAATTTTTTGGGGGAATTGTTCTTGAATTTTTTTTTAGTTTTGTATATAATGATTGAAAAGTCTACATCTGGTGGTGGTGGTGATTTCATGGCATTTAAGATGGAAAACTATTACGAAAGCAGAACCCTGCCCTTTTTTTGGGCCCCCCCGATCCCCCCTTCCCTTCCCAGTTTAGTTTAGCCCCTTTTTATAATAATAATAATGGGGAAGCAAAAAAGAGACAATTGGGCAAGGGTTTGTTGATTGAATGACTGATTTTTTGGGAATTTGGGCAGGCACACACAGAAACCAGTACGTCATTTTGTTTATCCGAAGGGCTGGTAAAATCAACCTGATTGAGTGTCTTTGTTTATCACATTTCCCCGGTTTTGATGGCCTAAAAGTTAGTGTTTTTTAAAAGTGTTTTTAAATTCCCCCGGGGAGTTAAGACGTCATAAAAAAAGGGAGTTTAAGGGAATTGACGGGAATTTAGTTGGTAACGTCTGACAAAAAAGTTTGCTTTTGGGGAAACTGGACTTTTTTTCCCTTTTAATGGCAGTAATTAGAGGTTGGTTTAGGGGGGAATGATTGGAATTTTACTGGTGGCACTGAATAATTTGGTTTTTTTTGCGGGGTGACCGACTGATTGGTTATGGAGTTTGGTGAGGGCCCGGCGACGGGACGTTTTTTTGGCGCCAAGAACTGGGGGTTTTTTTGGGTGTGGGACAATGAAAGTTTTTTCCGTTGGGCACACCGAAGCTTTGGTTATAAATGGAAAAAAGGACGTTGTGTGGACATGGTAGCGAAGGTGTGTGTGTGTGTGTTTTAGATGGGGAGAAAAGGGGTGTAAGGGACACAGGAGAGGTTTTAATAACCCTATTACAATGGGGAAAATTTCCTTGACAGTGGTGGTGGTTGTGATATGGAGAAAATTTAAAATGTTTAGAAGGGAAGAATTTTGGGATGGTTTTGTTAAGGGATAATTTTTTTAATGAGAAATAAAGTAAGAATATAATTGTTTTTTTAAAAATTGTATTGTTTAGTTTACTAGTAAAGATTATGTGTTTTGGGGTTATTTTAGCCCCGGGAGGAATAATGTTAGTACATTTTTGTATAATGGTTTAAAAAGGGATTGAAATTTTAAATGGGTAGTTGAAGTTTTAAGTACCCAGATTGAATTTATGACTTGGCGGGGAGATGATAAGTAATATTGATGTAAAAGAATTTTTTTTGTTGGAAGCACTATAGATATGTGGTTTATTGTGCGTAATATTGATGAAAAAGAATTTTTTTGTTGGAAGCACTATAGATATGGGTTTATTGTCGTGGGCTCTGGTGGCCTGGGGGGTTAACGCTCTGGCTTCACACGGTGAGGGCCGGGGTTCGATTCCCAGCCAGAGAAAACTTTGGGACGTGTTTTTTACCTTTTTGTCTATTTTTCCCCAATCAATTAAAATGGGTACCTGGGTGTTAGTCGGAACTGGTGGGGTGCCAATTACGGGGCCCTTTAAAGAGGCCGGGTACGGGACCGGGCCCCCGGGGGCGGGCCCCGGAACTCTCCCCAGAAAAACCCCCTGACGGTTATAGATGGGATAAACCCGGGACTGACGTCAATTTTTCATTTGTTTTTATTGAAGTTAAGAAAATTGGGACAGCCCAAAGGGCTTAATGTATTTTTCCCTTTTCCCAGAGAGTATATGTATATATTTTTTGGGAACCTTCAGTTTTTAAAATTTGAAGAAGTGGGGGAGATTGAATTGAGATTATTATAATCAAAGAAAGTGGTAAACTTTTTGGGTTCGTACGGGGATGGAATTTACGAAAGGGTTTTTGGAAGGATTCCAGGTTTTGTTATTTATGTTTTTTAAACCCCCCTATCCCCCATCCTGTGGGCGGTAGTCACCACATACCCACCTGTGGACGAGTAAAAAAGATTACAGAGGTAAAAATTTGGTCCGGGGACTGGACCCCAAAAGTTTTGATAGCTGACCGTTACAGAAGAATGAACTCAAAATTTTAAAAAGGTAATGAATTCACAGGGGTAATGAACCCGGGTGGGTCTAGTCACAATCATGACCAGTTAAAAAGGGTATTTGATTACGAGGTAGACACTTATTTTTTTTTTGGGAGTTTGACAATATGGGGGATTAATAGTTTTTTTTACTGGCTCAAAATTCTTATTACTATAATTAGATTATTATAATACAGGGAAGGTTTTCCGGAGGCCTCTTTAAAGGGGGCCCTTGGGGCGGGTGAAGGGGGTTTTGGTCTGAGGAATTAGCCCTGTCCCCCCTTTTTCCCTTTGGCCCAAAACCAAATTACCCCCATTCTCCCCCCCCCTTCCCATCCCCCCAAATCCCCCCCCTTTTTCCATTCCTCCCCTCCTCCTCACCCCTCCCTTTTGCCCTTTCCTTTTTTTGGCCCGTGATTTCCCCCCAAAAGGCGGCCATTTCCCTAGGTGGGGGAAAGGGGGACCCGGTCGACCCCATTCCGTTGGGTTTCTTCAAAGGAGTTTGCCGTAACCGGATTGCCTGGGGATGCCCCGATCCCTCCCGGTACCCCGGGAACTTTGGGTGTTTTTTGGGGGGAGGGTTTCCGGGGAAGCCCCCTTTCCCGGTTTCCCGGGGGTGGTGGCTAAAGGGAGGATGCTTTGTGGGGGATACCCGGGCCCCCTTCTTTTTTGTCCCCCGGGTGGCCCCCGGGCAGATGGGAGGTTGCTACCCCGGGGATTGCTGGTTTACTGGAAATGAAGGGAAAAGGGAAAACCGGGTTCCATGCTGCATCTCCCCTTACAAAGGGGTGTCGACCCTTTTGGGCCCCGGGGGGGAGATTTCCCCCCCTTTCATTCCTCCGGGGAAAAACTACCCCCCCCGCCCCTTTTTTTATTCTTTTTTTTTTTTTATTTTTTTTTCTTCTTTTTTTTTCTTAAAAAAAAAAGCAAAATAACCAAACCCATGGCATTTTTTGTCCAGGGAAACCACTCCCCCGGGCCCCTTCTTGATAAAAACCCCTTTTTTCCCCTGACCCTGCCTTGTGTTTAGACCCTCTTGGATTTTTCCTGATCCCCCCTGTACCTCTTGCTGGTGCTTTTTCCCCCACCCGCTTCAGGTCCCGGGGCTTCAAAAAACTCCTTCGATTTGTCTGAACTCCGCCCCCTTTGACTATGTTTCCCGGCTTCTCCCCAGGCCCGGAAATTTTCCAATCCCCCCCCTTTCATCCCGGACCAACCCGGTCCTACCCCAAAAACCCCAAAACGCCAATCTCCTGATGATGCCCGTCTTACCTTCCCTTTCCCACTGGGAAACCCCCCGCCCGGGCCCAAGCACCCCCCTCCACGTTTTCAGTTTGGACCACACAATGGACAAAATTTCCCTTTTTTTAAGACCAACTTTCTTCTGCCTCCTTTCTGACCATAGTTTTCCAAAGCGCCCCGGCCATTTTGGCAGAATTTTTTTCCCACGCCTCAAGAGCGGCACTATCGCCACTGCCCAGAATGCTCCCCCAAGCTAAAGGATCTTTCCCCCCTTTCGAATATCGATACTACTCCTATCACTTTAAAAAACATCTTTCTCTCAATTCTTGTTAGTGGTACTGCCTTTTTCCGCCCATCGATAGCCCAACAGAATTTCCAGTCAGGGAAATTTGACATTTTTGAAAAACTGGAACCCAGGATCTCCCAATCCTAAAAGTAGACACTTATGTCCTTCCTCCCCGGGGCGGGGGGCGATTCCCTTTGCAATGTGGCTCGGAATTTTTTGACAGCCGAGAACTCCCCCCTGTAATGTCGGGGGGACCCGGTTAAAAGTTGGGAAAGGGATACCACCCCCAAACAATGTAAAATTGCTGGCGTTTGGTCCCCCGGAAAAATATTGCAGATCGGGTCAATCCCCCAGTCTGTGGTCCCCGAAACCATTCTAATCCCATTTTGCAGTCAACCTCCATCTTCCCTTAAATTGGAAAGCTCCCCCTTCCCGACCCCGCCGGCCAGGTCTATTTAAATAAACGGAAATCCGTTGCCTCAAAGGGGCCCAGGGTCCCTGGCTATGGCAGTTACTCATCTCCGCCCCAAGGGAGACTACCTGTTTCATCGTGCCCAAATTCCCCCCCGGGGGTCCCATCTTCTGCAGCCTCCTCTGTTGTTCCCCCTCCCATAGCCACTGGCATTTTAACCTTTTGCTGTTTGGCCCCGGGCCCCCAACACAACTCAGTCTGTTCTCACATCTTCGCCCTTCCCCCACAAAGCCCCAGTATCGAAAGACTGGGTTGACCCCTAATCCCAAAGGCCCCTCTACTCAGAAGCCCAAAAAATCCACATTGCTCCAAATCTTTTTTCCCCCCCTTCCTTCCCTTTTTTCCGCCTCCACACTTTACCTTTCCAGTCTCTTTTACCTAGTTCTTCCCTCTCTTTTGGCTTTTAATTGGGTGGAGATTCCCCCCTCCTCCCGACTATGCCTTCCCCCCCCGCCCTCCCAAGTTTCTCCTCTTCTGTCACCTCCCAGGTTTCTGCCTCTTCTGCCCCCCCCACACTTCATCCCCAGCCCCCTTACATTTTTCCCTCCCCTCTATTTTGGGTACAGCCCATTACTGCCCCAAACCTTTACTCACCCTCCTCCCCCCATCTCCAAATGGTCCCCAACATCTTTGAATTCAAACATTTGAAGCCTTTTTCAGAATATTTGCAGGGCCAAAAACCCTTTCCCAATGGACATTTGTTCCCATTTCCCTTTTCCTTCTCTTCCCCCCTTCCATCTTAAAACCCCCATTTTAACGCCCGTTCCTTGCTACTTGAACATTTTTTAAATGCCACCCCCACGTTGACTTTTCAAACCCCCTTTAGTCCGAGGTCCCTTTTACCTCCAGATTCCTGATATTTTCTTCATCGCCAATCAGGCCTATTTACAGTGGAAAAATCCTCCTCGGGGGTTGGGGGTGAGTTTCCCAGATGTTGTTTTCCAGGTTTTCCCCTGTTGGGTTTGCTTACAAAAACCAAAAAATTAAATTTGGGCTGTTTTCCAACCTATCTCAGGCTATAATTTATTGTATTTTTTGGATCCTTTCAGAGGGGACCTTTTAAAGTCCCCTTTTTCCCTAAATGATATTCCTTTACGGTCAACTATTTTTTCCATACATCGCTGCATTACACTGCACCCCGATCCAAAATAAGTGGTTTCAATATTTTTATATCTCTCCTTCTCGAGCATTTTCATCCCAGACTTTGCCTTTTGTTTCCCCATCCACCACCAAAATTTTTTGTTACTTGATTTTAATGCCCACCATTTTTGGGGGGTCTCAAGGACTCACGTGGCATTCAGTTGGAGGTTTTTCTTGCCTCCCCCCCTCCATGTTTTAAATAAGGTACCCCCACCCTTTTTGATCCTGTACTAACTCTCTTTTTTCGATCATCAGTCTGCTCTTCCTCCACTGCACTGGACTTCACCTGGTCTTTTTCAAACCAGACTTACATGACAGCATCATTTTCCACTTCCTTTACTTCCCCCTTCCCCTATTCACCATTTTCCAGCCCCCCGGCGGGGTTTGAGTGGGAAAATTGGGATCTTTTTACCCACTGTTTTTAGTGAGGTTCCTTCTTCATCCTCCTTTGGGATGGCTCCTAAAAATCTTCTCGACGTTTTCCAGCTTCTCTTTCCCTATACCCCAAACCTCAGGCAGGCTTTCCCAGAAGTGGGGGCCCTTGGGGTGGTCCCCCAAATGTTTCGTGCAGAGCTTTGAAGCGTCTCCCTAGCGGTCCCGGGTACAATAGAACCGCTGAGAGACTTTTTGTTTTTAAACAGAAGCGCCGATCGTCCCGGTCACCCGTGAAGCAAAACGCCCCTTGTTGGCAGACTATGTTTCCACCATCACCTCTGCTTCTTTCTATGAGTGCAGTCTGGAAAAAAATTGGAGGGGTTTAAACCTTTTTGGCCCAGCTCCTTTTCCCACGGGGGCGGTTGTTGATTAGAAAACCCCTTCCTCGACGTTCCCATTGAATTTGGGCACACATCTGGTCCGTATTTCCGGGGCTCCATCTATCCCCCTCGCCTTTCCCCCAAAGCCTGCCAGAGAGTTAGTCCCCTTTGGACTTTTTTTTCCCCAGAAAGAACGGGGGTTTTCCCCTTTTTTACACTTAAAGAACTGGGGAAACGCTCTCAGTTTTTTCCCCGATCATGGGCGCTGGGCCGGGCGAATTTTTGTATGTTAACTTTTACATGGGGTCAGCCTTGTAGTCCTTTTTTACACCTCTTCAATCTTATTTGGGCACAAGGGTTTTTCCCCAGTTTAAAATCCCCTTTTGTTTTTCCCCTTTCCCAAAACCCCTTTCTACGGGACATGATGCCCCACTTTTGCCCCATGGGCTCTTACTAGTGCAGTTTGCAAAGTGAGGGAAACGTCTAAATGGGACGTTTAATTTTATTTAGAGACACACAACAGTCCTGCAAAAATTGGTTTTCGAAAAGGTCTTTTCTACCATAGACCCTTATTTGG
Organism: Cherax quadricarinatus; assembly: GCF_038502225.1. Classification (NCBI taxonomy): domain Eukaryota; kingdom Metazoa; phylum Arthropoda; class Malacostraca; order Decapoda; family Parastacidae; genus Cherax; species Cherax quadricarinatus. Next base: position 497,829 of record NW_027195049.1, read on the forward strand.
TTGGGAATAGTGTATTTCGTAATCCCTTTTGCGAATAATCACCAGTTATTGCCATTTTTTTTGACCTTGAAAGGAATGACAATTTGGGAGGTATAATTTTTTGGGGAAGGCCCTTTCCCTTAGGCCTCCGAGGAAACCACCATCCTTCCTTAAGAATTTTTTAACTGACAGACTTTTCCGGGGTTTTCCCGAGCCAATAATGTTTTTTCCCCCGGACTTCTTCCAAGCTAAAAGGTGCCCCTCAGGGATGTGTTCTAAGCACAACACTTTTTCTCCTTGCTATAAATGGGGCCTCTGCTTAAAAACCCAATGTTTGGTCTTCTATGTTGATGATTTTTGTTTATTCTTGTGCAGGGCGTTTGACTGTCATCTTATTGCAGTTTTTTTCCAACTTCAATCGACCTTTTCCATTGGGCCCCCGCATGGGTTTAAATTTTCAAGTACCAAAACTCCCCAAAATTTTTTCAGGGGGCGCCTGTTATCTCCCATCATCCTTTGAAATTTATGGCCCCCGGAACCCCCAAACGTGATACAGCCAGGTTTCGGGCCCTTTCCCTCTTTAACCGCCCGGGTTATCCTGGAAACCCCCCACATAACCTCTCTGAAGGCAATTTGTCACAGCCGGCTAAAATTTTTTAAAAACCCTTTTTGCTCATCTTTCCGGGGGGCTGATCGGAACTCCCCCTTCCCCTTTACTTTTGTCCCCGTTTTTAAACTCGTTTTGGGGTGACCAGATTTTTTCCCGGCCTCCCGCTACTCTCTCTAGCCTTAACCCCTATCCATCACCAAGGTTTACGTTTGTGCCTTGGTGCTTTTTCCCTTTTCCCCGTTGAGGCCTCTTATGCAGAACCCAATTTTTCCATCCTTGTCTGATCCCCCGTAAAATTCCCATTGCCTTCGCTATTTATGACCCTCACGATCTACACAATCCTTCCATTTATAGAATCGTCACCGATATTAGTAGACATTCTTTATTCGCCCCCCTTTCCCCCGGGTTTGGGCCCCTTTTCTTTTTCCCCTACATTCCTCTTGTTTTCCCCTTCAGTTACCCCCTTTTATATTTTCTTAGCATCTCATTTTCCCCCTACCCCGGGGAAGTTCCACCCGTTGGGTCTGTTTTTTCCCCCCTTCCCTCGAAAGCTCAACTGCCTCGGTGGCTTCCCCTCTCTTTCTTGATTCCCCTTCCTTTTCCCCATTCTCATGCCACTGCGGGACACAGATGGCTCTAAGTCTTCGGGCCCTAGGATTCGGGGGGCAGGTTTCCCGGACAGCGCGAAAGGGCATTTACTATTTTCCCAGCTAGTTTTTTTACTGCTAAATTATATATCCTTACAGCATTATCCGTATTGCATCATCCCTGTGTCATCTTTTTGGGGTTGTCTCAGACCCCCTTAGTGTTTTTTTACAGGCTTAAAAATTTGATACACCTCCCCCCTTAGTCCCCCCGTTTTCCAATTTTGGCTACGCCCTTTTCTCTAAGCAAAAAGATATTGTTTTTTTTGGGTCCCTGGTCATTTTGGGCGAAAGGGCAATAAAAGGGGCGGGAACTCGCGGTCAGCAGCCCCGGACCTACCATTTTTCATAGAAATTCCTTACGGATTTTTTTGGGCTGAAATTTTCCCACCTTCCCCGCAGTTAAAACGTTTTCTTGTGAAAACCCAAAACCCTTTTAAAACCCAGTAGGGGAAGCCTCTTCATCACCCAGTTTTTGGGGTTAGATCCCCCACGCTTAGGCTTCCCAACAAATTTATTTGGAAAATTCAGGGAAAAATTTTGCCCCCTTTTGGGGGAAAATTTCCCAAGCTCCTTATCAGTCCCCACTTCTGTTGGACTGCCCACTTTTTTTAAGGCACGCAGAATTTCCTCTGTCGCCCCCCCTTCCCCCCGCTGCCCCTCTCTTTACCTTCCTTCTCGCTGATGGACCCCCTTTCATCCGGACTCTTCATTGATTTTTGGGCTATGAATTCCAGTACGGATGGGCTTTTAGACTTTTGCATATTTGTTTAAATATGTTAGACGAATTTTGAATACTGATCAATGTGTCGCAGAAACAACTTAAATAGGATTATGCGCAAGTTTATTGGTGCATATACAAATAAATAGTTACATATGGTATATAGGAACAAGTATATAGAAGGTAGAACAAACATATGAAGTCATTAGATGACAAATTTTGAGTTGGTGGATTAGTCAAAATATTACAGACGTAGTTAAATAATGGGTCTAGGGAGTGGGTGTTGGACTTTTGATAGCTGAACTAGGTTGAAAATTAATGACTATTGAACACCGAGTAAAGAGTCATTTACATGTGAACGGTTGATCACGACTGTAAATGTTGTCTTAGAATTAGAGTACAGAAACACCAATAGGCGAGTACATACAGTTAGGAGTATATATACACAAATAGAAGCACTCGCATATATATACACATACATATATACACATACATACATACACATATATACATACACATATATACATACACATATATACATACACATATATACACACACATATATACACACATATATACATATATACACACACACAAGCACTCTTGCATGCACGTGGTAATGTTTTCCAATAGATTCTCGACTAAAATAATGTCTCGAGACAGACTAATAAGGTAATAGTAGTGGTTTTGCGTGGCCGTGGTGGTAAGAGGTTCCTTTATGGCTGTAGCGAGAGATTTTTGATACAACGAATGTGATGTTAACCGCTTGGAACTCCAGTTATCATGCCAGGTTGTGTATGAAGTGTAGCAATAGTAGTTTGAGCGGAAGGTGGAAGGAGCCGCCGGGACCACTTGTGTGTAGCACTAGAATTCTTGAAGTGAGCGTCAATGAGTTGGTGGTTGGCCATTACACGTTTGATTTGAGCTCTGGTAGTGATAGCACGAGTTAGTTGAGGTAACAAGGTAACGTGCAGTTTAGCGCATTATTATGATGAAGGATAATTAATGGCGTTAGTCAGAGGTGTAATGTGGAAGGTGAAGGTGAGTTAGATTCAGTTGAAGAATAGTGTTTGCAAGGTGAATAAGTTATTTGTTTGTGGTGTTTTCACGAATGAATATTTGATTTATCGGTATGTAAGTATGGTCTGGTAAATTAATTGTAAGTATAAGAGCAGGGTTGTAAAGTTTGATGTTTTTGTCCAGTGTAGGTGTTTGGTGAGTACATTGAATTAATGGAGCGGTTTAGATGGGAGGAATCTGAGGTAGTTGTGTTTAGGAGTAGTAGGATATTTAAAGTAAAGGAATTGAAACTGATAGATTATAGAGGTGTGGGTGTTTGTGGGAAACAATCAGGCTGCAATATTAGGGTTAAGAACAGCAGTTGTAGGGATACCTCAGGGATGTTTAAAAGACAATATTGAAAATTGAAATTGCTAGTAATGGTAAATCAATTAATGAACAGAGATAGATGGCGAGTGACTAGCTCTCTTAAGGTTTAGTAAAGAAATATTAAGAGTAAGAAACAAGACATATGAGCTAAGATTACTCGCAAGTGCAAGATATTATTGGTATAAGAGACCTGGTTCAACTTGAAAGATGAAAGTTAAGACACTTGTGCAACATCTGGTTATCTTTATTGTAGACGTTTCGCCATCCAGTGGCTTTATTAATGCAGATTCCTGGACATAATAAGAAAACAGGAAGTATATACAAAAGATGAGGTAATCATTCTCTTAGCCTTGGAGGTGGTGTTTAGAGCAATGATTGGAGAAGTGGCAGATACAGTTTAATATTGACAAATGCAAAGTTGTAAATGTTGGACATTTAAATAACCATGACACATAAACTAAATAATGTAGATCTTAATACTAGTGATTGCGAAAATGATTTAGTTGTGGTTAGCAGTAATGTAAAACCAAGACAACAGTGCATTAGTGTTTGCAATAAAGGTAAAAGAATTCTTGGTTTGATATGTAAAAAAGTATAAATAATTAATAGAAGTCGTCAGGTTATTCAACTCTATACATCTTTGGTTAGGCCTCATTTAGACTATGCTGCTCAGTTCTGGTCACAGTATTACAGAATCGATATAATGGTTTGGAAAACGTCCATAGGAGGATGACGACAAAGATGATCTCGCGTATCATAAATATTGTTTATGAGGGTAGACTGAGGGGCCGTGAATTTGCCGTCTTTAGAAAGGTGTAGAATTGGGAGGGGATATGATGTAGGTGTATAAATGGAAAAGAGGAATAAATAAAGGGGATGTAAATAGTGTTGAAAACTTTCAGCCAAGACAGGACTCTCAGAAATGGTTTCAAGTTTGAAAAATTCAGATTGGGGAAGGATATAGGAAAGCACTGGTTTGGTAATAGTCGTGGATGAGTGGAACAAAGTCTGGAGTAGTTATTGCCTGGAGTATCTGGAATTTACCTGGAGAGAGTTTCGGGGGTCAACGACCCCGCGGCCCAGTTTGTGACCAGGCCTCTTGGTGGATTAGAGCCTGATCAACCAGGCTGTTGCTGCTGGCTGCACGCAAACCAACGTACGAGCCACAGCCCGGCTGATCGGGAACTGACTTTAGGTGCTTGTCCAGTGCCAGCTTGAAGACTGCCAGGGGTCTGTTGGTAATCCCCCTTATGTGTGCTGGGAGGCAGTTGAACGGTCTCGGGCCCCTGACACTTATTGTATGGTCACTTAACGTGCTAGTGACACCCCTGCTTTTCATTGGGGGAATGGGGCATCGTCTGCCAAGTCTTTTGCTTTCGTAGTGAGTGATTTTCGTGTGCAAGTTCGGTACTAGTCCCTCTAGGATTTTCCAGGTCTATATAATAATGTATCTCTCCCTCCTGCGTTCGAGGGAATACAGGTTTAGGAACCTCAAGCGCTCCCAATAATTGAGGTGTTTTATCTCCGTTATGCGCGCCGTGAAAGTTGTATGTACATTTTCTAGGCCGGCAATTTCACCTGCCTTGAAAGGTGTTAGTGTGCAGCAATACTCCAGCCTAGATAGAACAAGTGACCTGAAGTGTTATCATGGGCTTGGCCTCTCTAGTTTTGAAGGTTCTCATTATCCATCCTGTTATTTTTCTAGCAGATGCGATTGATACAATGTTATGGTCCTTGAAGGTGTATATATACATATATACACGATTATAGGACTTATTCCAACATGACTCAAGAAATCGTAATGACACGATTGCAAACAAGCTATACCCCCGGCCGAGATTGAACCTGGGACGGGCTGGAGTTTTGAGACTCTATGACCGCGGGTTCAATCCTGGCCGGGGGTATGGTTTATTCCTACATGTTTTATAATGACTCCGACGTTTTGTTTAGTATTTTTTTTTTCCATAAACTGATTGGGTTTATTTCAGTAGAATTTTATTATATCAATGTATTAAATTGTATTTTGTTTGTGTACTGACATTGTCTGCCACGGTTTTTTGATTTACTAATTGTTTTTTTTTTTCTTATTATGGTTTGTGTATGTTACTTTTAAATAAAATATAAAAAAAAAAAAAATTATAGCGCCTAACCGGTCTTGACATAAGTGTGCTGCTCCACCACCCACTCCTCTCCCAATAAGTACATGCAGTAATCCGACTCGCCCTAATATATACCACAATGGGACTCTCAACACACCCAGGTCCCCATCGTTCTTACTTATTTATCAGACTATTGGAATCTCCTGCAAATAAATTGGCAACCCCGTCTTATGATAAATTAGCGTTTCCCGAACAAATGTGTTCAACACGCATGTTGCTGTCGGCCGACATGTACACACTGACAAAACGCACTCGTAACCCACCCTATATCCTATCGACCTTGAGTACTTATTCCTCTAGTACTTGTTCGCAGTGCAACAATTGGAAAGGAGTGGTGTGAGTTATTAATACCGCAGCACCTTCCTTAAGGAAGGAAGGAAGGAAGGAAGGAAGGAAGGAAGGGAGGGAGTCAGTCAGTCAGTCAGTCAGTCAGTCGACGTCTATTATCATTTTTTATTTATTGATGAAGTGATTTGCCATTATTATTGTATTTTGAATATTGTGTTTTAAAGATATTCTTGAAGTATCTGTATAATAAGAAAGTAATAACTATTGTTTGTAACTTTAAGACTCCAGCTAGAGTGATTGATGTATTGTTTTACAGAAATAGCCACCATACCTGTATAATTTATTAGTTGAAAATCCTAGATGTCATCAAATAACCTCTTAATGGAATTGGCTAATAGAATCATTGTATCGCTAGCGAGACGAAGGGATTGTTTGAATGAATATCATATTTATTTGTTTGCTAAAGAATAGTTGTGAGTTATTAATGAATGGGATTGCGAGTTTGTTGCATTATTTGTCTAGGCAGTGATATATAGCAATTGCCTTAGACGTGCATTAATTGGCTAATTCATATTTTTGGAAGGTGCTGCTGGTAGGTATGAATGGCGTGTGTAAATATTTGTTTGGGTGGATTGTACTTTGACAGGAGGTTATTTTATTTATTTGCTACTGTCATTATTCCCAGCATTAAGAGGAGCTTGTTGTGATTATCTGAGAATATTATTGAAGCTATTGGGGACTGACTGACTGACTGACTGACTTGCTGTCAGTGACCAAGAGGAGGTCATGGAGCGGATACACATCTCTCTGACTTTTATGTCTGTTAGGAAAAGGAGGGTTCATATGCTTGTTAGACTATCATGTTATTAAGATAATGGAAAGTAATTAGGTTGATTAGGATGGGAATAGTTGGTAGGTTGAAGGTGAGTAGCCACTGAATGCAGTCGTTATTAAGAGAATGGATTTTGTACGTTGACAATTTGTTTTAACGCTGGTTATGTTGGTTATTAGTGAATTGTGGAGAAGCACTTTGCAGTTAAAGCGGCTTCCATTATCATTACTAGTGATTATTTTCTTTTGAGTTTTAGTCATAATTTTATTTAAATAATTATAGTTGTGGAAAATTGCATTTACTTGGATGTATTATTGTATACCTAACAGTAAATGAACATAGATAATTATCAGTTAGACAAGTAGGAATTTGGGACACCTAGGTCGCAAAAAATGTCCCCCTTGGATACCTAGCACTGTCATATCCATAAGTTGCTCTGGACCTATTAATTAAATGAAATATACATACAGCAGGAATACTGGTAAATATATAAATTTGTGGACTGTATATTAAAAATAATAAATGGTTATATATACATACACATTTACATGACAGAAGGAGAATATATGTTAATCATAACACTCGCCAATTTGACTGGAGATTAATGTGTGTCATACTCGGAAAACCTCTTAACTAAATCTATGAAAATAATGCTGGCCAGAATTACACACAAATCTAGAGGTTCCTGGAGCTGTCTTGTCCAGTCATTTGATACTCAAGTTATGTAGGAATGCACATGCACCAATTTGGCCTCCTATTTGAGAGGTGTCGTCACAATTTAACCTCTAGAGCACGAAAAAATCTTCCTCATTCACCAACGTTCTAATACAAATTGAAAACCAAGATGGCGAGTTTCTCCTTTTTTTCGATAACACACTTGTTTTAACAATACAATATAGGGCATCTGTTTACCTATAAATTACCGTATTTTTGGAAAATCTATACAGTATTTTCCACAACAGTTTATTTGTCCAAAATTTGGAAAAATTGACGTTTTTATTCATGTTTTATTTGTTACAGGTTAGAGATTGAGGTGGTGTTAAGATGAGTAATGTTTGATGTTTATATAAATTGTTTATTGAAGTGGTTTAAGGCATGTAAAGAGAGACGTTTACTAAGAGGTGTTTATTTTTATTTTTCAGGTTGAAGCGAGTTGACGGTTGTGCGAGTGACTGACTGACTGACTGACTGTGTTTTTAAGATGAGTAATATTGTTTTAGGGCTTGGTGAATATTTTATTAGAGAGCGTTAAAGGTTTATAGGGGGAAGGTTTGTCAGAGGGTGAAGATAATTTTTGCTTGATGACGAAGTGCTGATTGATTGCATTAAGGCTTGAAACACAGAATAAACAATGAAGGTCGGATCCCAGACTTGTCATTGTTAATTCTGGAGCAAGTGTATATGTAATGTAGGAGTTATGTATACATTTGTGGTGTTTGAGGTCTTAATGTTCGTAGAGTAGTAGTAGTAGTTGTATTTTTGACGTAATGTCAGGTATGTATATAGTTTGAAAAAATAATAAGAGGAAAATGAATGTAGTGTTTATTTTAATACTATCAGGATTCTTAGATATTTATGTAACTACTAAAAAATATTTATTGCGGGAAATGTCAATGTATTTGAAGTGGTTTGTTATTTTGAATTTGGAAGCGGCGACGAGTATAAGGAATTAATAATTTATTTTAAATTTTTGATATAAATTATTTTTTATATATTAAGTAAGAGATGTGTTTTTGTTTTTCAGGTTGATGAATTTGCGGCTGAGTAACGAAGTTAGTTAGAGGAAGCAAGTGTGGTTTGGTGCTGTTAGTGGTTCTGCTTGTAATGTGTATTAAGATAAGTAATTTTTTATTTTTATGTAAATTGTTGATTTAAGATGTATAGGGAGAATGTTGTTCCGGGGGTGAAGATAATTTTTAGAGGAGACAAAGTAATTTTTGAGAGTATTAAGGCTTGAAACACGGACTAAATAATGAAGGTCTCATCCTAGACTTGTCATTTTTAGTTTTTGAACAAGTGTATATGTAATGTGGGAGTTATGTATACATTTGTGGTGTTTGAGGTGTTAATGTGTAGTGTAATTTTTTGTTTAAATTTTTTTATATAATGGTGGGTATGGATGTATTATCGAAATACAATAATTTTTTTTTTGTATTAAAGAAATGATAGCAATAAATTAGATAATCATTTTAAATAAATGAATGTTTGATGGGAGAAGTGTGAATTTATTAAAATTTTTGTATTTGTTTAGTAAAAAATGTGTTTTATATTTCAGGTTGAAGGTGGTGAATTTTCGTGTGAGTGACTGATTGGTTGACAGATTTTGTGCGAGGCAGCAAGTGTGGGTTGTTAATGGTGGTGATGCTGCTGCTGCTGCTGCTGCTGCTGCTGCTGTTGCTATTAAGAAGAGTTATTTTTTTGTTTTAAAAAGTTTGTTAGTGAAGAGGTTAGTTAAAGCAATGTAGGGAGAAGATTGTTTAGTGGGTGAAGATAATTATGGATTATGGAGCAAGAAATTGAGTTTTGAGAGTATTAAGGCTTGAAACACGGACTAAATAATGAAGGTCGCATCCTAGACTTGTCATTGTTAGTTTTTGAGTAAGTGTATATGTAATGTGGGAGTTATGTATACATTTGTGGTGTTTGAGGTCTTAATATGTGTAGTGTATTTATTTAGTTTTTAGTATAAGGGTGAGTATTGATGTAATTTTGAAATTAATTTGTTTGTTAGTTATTTATAGTGTTAAAGTAATGTGATAGGAATAAGTTAGATAATTTGTATATGAAAATTGACTGATTTGATGAGAGAAATATCAGTGTATTAGAATGTTTTTTGTTTTACAGACGATGTGAGTGAGTTTAGTGGAGACAGCGAGTATAAGCAGTTATTGTGGAAAGGTGTGTATTAATGTCAGTTTAAAATATTTAAAAATATAAAATAATTTTTTTGATACATTGTTTATTAATAGATGTGGTTTTGTGTTTGAGGTTGGTGGAGGTTGTGACGAGTTGGCGGGCGAGTGAGTGAGTGAGTTTGGGAGAAGCGGCGAGTACAAGGAATTAATGTTGAAAGGTGTATATTTTTTGTTTAAATTTATTTAAATATTGAAAATAGTTATTTATAATATTTTTTTTTTTTAATTTCAGGTTTGTGAAGGTGACTAGTTTGCGGCTGATTGATTGAATCAATGACGGAGTTTTGTAGTGATGGAATGTGATGATGTGTTAGCGCCAAGAGTGACAGTCAGTCAGTCAGTCTGTGAGACTGACTGACTGACTGACACTGACTACTAGCTAACTTGCTTTGTTATAAGTTGAGTCTTATTATTTTATGTTTTTGTAAATTGTTTGAGGAGTCTTAAAGGGTACTACGTGTAGGGAGGTTGTTGTTGAGAGGATGAAGATAGTTTTAGATGCAGAAGGAAGAAAGTAAAGTAAGTTTTTGTGCATTTAGGGTTGAAACACTGATTAAATAATGATGGTCGTATCCCAGATTTGTCATTATTAATTTTTGATCAAGTGTATATGTAATGTGGGAGTTATGTATACATTTGTTGTTTGAGGTCTTAATATTAAATTAATTAGTTATTGATATAATGGCGGGCATATATGTAGTGTAGGATCAATAAAATATTTAATAATTTTTTCAGTGTTTAAGAAATATGTCAATTAGTGGGTTAGATATTAATACTTGAAAAATTTACAATTATTTTATGAGTGAAATGTCATTAATATATTTAAATATATTTTTGTTTTTTTTTTTGAGTTGTTTAAGGAAATATTGTTGAAAGGTATGTAGAGTGGAACGTCAAATATCCAAATTTGTTTGGTGCAGAAGGCTATTAATACCTTTACAGAATGAATTTATTCCCGTCAAGAATAATGTAAATTAGATTATTCCATTTCAGACCTTAAAAAATATTTATAAAAGCACTTAAGAAAATATACTTAGATAATATGTCGTCTTTGGAGTAATTTGATTTTTGAGGTTCCATTGTATTTATTGTTGAATTGTTTATGTAAATACTGAAAATATTAAGTGATTAAGTTATCATTTGTTTCAGGTTGAGTGATGGAAGTGACGATTTTGTTAAATGGTCAAATTTAGTTGTGCGAGTTGTGTTGAGGCAGAGAGTTGAAGCAACTAATTTAGAAAGGCAAGTATTGTTATTATTTAGTTGTAGTATTGAAATGTTTTTGACTATTGGCAAGTAATTAATGTATTTTTTTTTTATTGCAGGTGAGAGTTTTTGATAAGATGATTGGTAGTGATGTTGGGAGTTTGGCAGAGACAGAGAAGGTAATAATGAAAAGTTAAGTAATATTATTTAAAAAAAATGTAATTTTAGAAATAATATTATTACAATGTTGGGAAGCGCTAAACCCGGAGGATTATATAGCGCTTGGGGGGGGGGGGGGATGTGGAAGGCATTGTGGATGAATTTGGGGAACTGGAGCAGAGATCTAATTCCGTAAATCAAGAGCCCCTCACCAACATCAAGGAACTTTCCTTGAGGGGAATTTAAGAAATAAACACTAAGTAAGTATAGTTATTAATTTTAAGACGATAGATGGAGGAATAAAGAAAGTGAGTTGTTTGTAAGATGCCAAAGGGCCTTTTATGAGTATTATTATGGGCAGGCTTAAAATGTTTAAGTAAATAAGCAATAATATGTTGGGTGTAAAGATTTTAGTAAAGAGATGTTAAGAAATAAGGACAAGTGAGTATTTGAAAGTGAGGTCCCCTCAAGGAAGGTTCCTTGATGTTGGTGAGGGGCTCTTGATTTAGGGAATTGGATTTGTGCTACAATTCCCCGAATTAAGCTTGAATACCTTCCACATACCCCCCGCCCCCAAAGCTGTATAATCCTCCGGGTTTAGCGCTTCCCCCTTGATTATAATAATAATCAAAGTGAGGTTATATTGTCATTGACTGTGTAGCTGTGGATGGAGTCGACTCGAGTAATATTAGGTAATGTAATTAAGTTATTTGGTCAGAGGTTAAAGAAGTAACTATTATTTAAATATTTGTTATGAATTTAAAAAATAGGGTTTAATATATAGATGAAGTATTGATCAAAGTTTGAAAAGGTATTATAAAATAATTTAATTTGTATGTGTTATTTAAGTAAAGATTTAAAAATTTGAGAAATATTTAAATTTTCCGAAATGTCAAGTATAATTAGTATAATATTTTTGTTTTACAGGTTGTTGGAAGTGTATGGTGGTGGCGGCAGCAACAGCAGTGGTGGTGGTGGTGTGGGTTAACATATTATATAGATCATGTTAGAGAGAGGGTTTTAATGATTTGTAAAATAATTTTGCATAGTTAGTTAGTTATTGAATGAAAGGGAGGTATAATAGGTTTTGGTGACTTGTGGAATGAGCATTGTAAAAGCCATAATGACTTTGAACAGTGAAAGAGTGAAGATACTGCTGGTGTCCAGAGCAAATTTTCACTAATGCCTACAAACATACAGAGTTAATGATGAAGGTCGCATCCCAGACTTTTTTCATTGTTAATATGACTGCAAGTGTATATATAATGTGGGAGTTTATATATGTTTGTGGTGTTTGAGGCATTATATGGAGGGTTGCGTTTTGGAAATACCGGGTATTAATGTACTCTGGATGGGTTTATTTGTCACTGTGAAATGGTTAGTAACATTGTTTGTGAAACATGATACCAATAAATAGAAGTTATTATAATAAATGTGAAGTGTTAGGATTATAGTGTAGGGGGGGGGGGGGGTTGGTTATGTGTGGAAGGTAGTGAGGGTTAATTGTGGGAAGTTGAGGATAGATGCAATTCCGTAAATGAAGATCCCTTCAGCAATGTTGGTGAATCTCATGTGAGGGTTGTAGGGTTTGTTAGTTGTTTGATGTAATAAATTTGTTTAATAAGTCAGTTTATATATATTTTGTTCCTACTTGAAAGTTATATTTGTGAAATGTGAAAAAGTAGAGATTAAAAATTTATTTTTTGATTTTTTATAGGTGTAATATGTATATAAAAGTTACTGAAATTTCAAATTAAAATTAGAGAAACTGTAGAAATGAATTAGAATTAAAAAAAAGAAATGTAAATTTAAAGAATTTAGGAAAGATATATAAAAATTTATAATTTCAAAAAGTTTAATGAATCTTGTTGAGATAGTTTAGATAAAATTTGTTATAGAAATGTAATTAATAGTTGAAAGGAGTAGTTTTTAGCAATGATTGATTGATTTAATTTTTAAAGTGTCTGTTTGAATAGAATAGGACAAAACTTGTAATATTTGAAGTAAATGTCATGATAATAATAGTTCAAATAATATGAAATTAAACCATAACCGCGGTTTGGATTGAACCCGCGGTCACTCCAAACTACAGACCGTTTTTGAAAATGAATATATTATTGACAAAGTTGAATAAAACGTTTATCCAAATTTATTAGAAATGAATAATATGGTTTCATGTCATGTGTGAATATATAAATTATAGTTTAGGTACTTTGAGCATTTAGAGAGAAATATACAAAGTATGTTTTTTGAATGGAAAGACAAATATAGAAATATTTACAATGAACAGTTGAAATCATGTTTATTAACTTGAACAAGTGTAAATTATTGTTTCAACGTCATTTAGAGAAAAATAGTCATGAAAATGAAGGAAATGGTCATACTGCTTTGAGCAAAACATTGTTGTTTATTTTATTCAATAAAAAATGACTTGTTACAAATCACATTTTGAATCATAGTGACAACAAATAATTTGAGTCCCTTTGTTTTATAAGAAACCCTAGTTGATTTTATACATTTTAAATTCCAGTCAGTCTGTTCACATTGCACTTTGAAAAAAGAAGTTAGTAATCAGCCATAGAGAAGACGAGCCCCACCCTCTTTCACAATACTCGTCTGAAAAAGTGTGCTACCATGATTTTTAATACGAATACGTTCTCTATAAAACTCGATGTCAAACATCTTTTTGCATAATTCAGATATATATATGAATGATGGATGGGAAAAGGCTACAACAGAATAAAATTTACTTTCATAATAACATTTGCCGCTAGAAAATTTAAAACCTGTGTCATGGCCCAATTAGAAACAAACAAAGTCAACGGTTACATTTTTTTGCCTACACAAGCAGTCCTTATAGGTGATGTAAACAATTTCGCCAGTAAAAGTGCATTTAGCGTTGTAAATGACACGGCGAATGACCGCACGCCTGCTTAAACTCAGAGTCTCTCTCGGTGCTTGTAGCATAATCCCACGCACCACATTTCAAACATTTTGAACGTGCAGTCCCAATTTCCATTCATCTAATTGCCAACATGGGTTAGGGGACCAAGGGTGTGTAAATCCTGGTAGAGTTACGTTTCCAATAGGTTTTGAATTTGTCTATTTTCCCCTCAAAACTACAAAATTTGATCGTCTGTACAAAATAACATGTACAAAAATTACAAAGTACATTAAGGTCCTCCTCACATCCTTTCGCTATGACGTCAATGACTGGCGGCAGATTCCCAGTCGGAGCTGCTGCCTGTGTGGACTGGTTTTTGTGCTCTGCAAACGTGTAAAATCTTCCATTCTATCAACCTCCCTCGAGGCCCGCTCGCATCTGGAAGCCAAAAATCGACCTAGCGCCCTGCTCGTATCTGCAAAAACTCGCATGTGGATGAACTCCCGAGTAGAGAGGGTTCTGCACCTTTCTAATCTCTGACCTACTTCACATTTCTCTCAGAAATAACAACATTTCCAATGTATGTCTGTGTCTCCAGTCTCCCTCCCTCCTTCCTACAACATTTACATACTTACGTTATATAAAAAGCATTGGGTACCACTTAAATGTCCTTTGTCTCAACAAACACCACACAAAATACGGTCAAAGTTTTCTTTTCTCAGTCTGCTGCAGGATTTTTTTTTTACTAGATTTGAAAGGTGCTAGAATTTATGAGTACTAGTACCGAGTCGTGGACCGTACTAGTACGGCTGAAACCCTGAAAGTGTTTAAAATGTGAAAGGCCTGCTGAATGTGAATTCAGGGTTTTAAATTGTTACAAGTAAACACAACAACTATCGACAAGGGGGGGGGGTGGGTTGGCACCTCACGTCCATGATCGTTTTAATTGTCTCAAATACTGAGCCTGTTAGGGTAGAATTTTAAGACAGGCACGAAATGATGATTTTAGGTGTTTATACGCCATCTCCCAAACTTGCACAGACACCGACGAAGACCACTCGGGGGTAAAATTGTTAAGGCTACGAGGCACGATAACGTTGTACAGTCGTCCCTCGCTTTTCGTAGTTCTCGGCAATCGTAAATTTCACTAATCGTTGGGGTATTTTCGTATAAACGTGGACTCGTTTTTCATAGGTTGACTTGCAAATAGTAAGAGGGACATTAAAAAGCGGATAAGAAAAGCTAAACGTGACTATTAAATTAAAATTGCTAAAGATTCGAAAACCAAAAAAGTTCTTTCCACATAAAAATTAAACATAAGATAGGTCCCCCCTTAAAAATAACTATGGCCATCTTACTGACAAAGACAATGAAATGTGCTAACAATAATTCCCAGTAATTAAATTTTTATAGATGGCCTGAAAAAGATGATTGATACTCTGCATGAATTCACAAGAGGCCATTCTTGTCCAACTAATTTATTAACTTTCTTCAGTAAAGCTTTTGAGGCGGTTGACCACAATAAAGAATTTTATTTTATTTACTTAGTACCACATAAACAGATTGGCACCTCATGGCAATGGGGGGAAAAGTGCTCTCTCTCATGGATCAAGTTATGGCTCACACACAGGAAGGACAGTGTGTCCATGAATGGTGTTAAATCTGATTGAAGATCTTAATAACAAGTGGCATTGCATTGGTTGTTGTTGTTCATAATACATATATATATCGATCGCCTTGACGAAGGAATTACGAGTGAAACGAGTAAATTCGACAGTGACACAATGATAAAAGTACGATAATTGATTCATATCGAGGAACTTCGGGAGGATTTACACAAACTCAATAACTAACTGGTCAGAAAAGTAGTAGATGCACTTTAATGTAGATAAATGGTTCTGAAGCTCAGGAGTGTCTATAACCCCAAGTTCAACAATGTACAAGTTAGCCATATACACTGTAAAAAGGACTTCACAATAAGAAATAACTTTAAACCAAGACACCAATGCCTAAGTCTACATAATAAGGCAAACGGATTACTAGGATTTATATGTGGGCAACACAAATTCAGAGGTTATATAACACCATAAGGAACATAAGAATGGAGAGAATATTGCACAAGGCCTACTGGCCCATGTAAGGAAATTCCTTATCAAAACGACCTCTAACCAAGAAATTACTCAGTTACCCAATGACACCAATCAAGCCCAGCCCCTCCCACTTGTATATTTATCAATCTCTTTTTAAAGCTACCCAAGGTCCCTAGCCTCGATCGCCCTACTGGGAAGATTTGTTCCACACATCCACAACTCTCTTAGAAAACCAATACTTACCAATGTCTTTTCTAAATCTAAATTTTTCCAACTTAAATCCATTATTTCTGGTTCTTACCGGGTTCCATACCCCTCGGTACTTTATCTCCTTTGTTCGTGCCCGTCATCCACTTTTATACACTTCAATGATATCTCCCCTCATTCTACGTCTCTCCAGAGAGTGGAGATTTTAAAGATTTAGGTCTATCTTCGTACGGGAGATTCCTTACACAGTAAATCATTTTAGTCATTCTTCTCTGCATGTTCTCCAATGAATCTATATCCATCCTGTAATAAGGAGAAAAAAACTGAGCAGAATAAACCAAATGAGGTCTCACTAGTGATGTATAGAGCTATAAAATAACTTTTGGACTTCTGTTACTTATACTTCGAGATAAATCCTAGAGTTAGAGAAAAGGAAGGGGTAGCAGTAATATTGAAGGATCAGTTATGGAAGGAGAAAAGAGAATATGAATGTGTAAATTCAAGAATTATGTGGATTAAACTAAACGTTGGATGCGAAAAGTGGGTCATAAATAAGCGTGTATGCACCTGGAGAAGAGAGGAATGTAGAGGAGAGAGAGAGAGATTTTGGGAGATGTTAAGTGAATGTATAGGAGCCTTTGAACCAAGTGAGAGAGTAATTGTGGTAGGGGACCTGAATGCTAAAGTAGGAGAAACCTTTAGAGAGGGTGTGGTAGGTAAGTTTTGGGTGCCAGGTGTAACTGATAATGGCAGCCCTTTGATTGAACTTTGTATAGAAAGGGGTTTAGTTATAGGTAATACATATTTTAAGAAAAAGAGGATAAATAAGTATACAAGATATGATGTAGGGCAAAATGATAGTATTTTGTTGGATTATGTAGTGGTAGACAAAAGACTGCTGAGTAGACTTCAGGATGTACATGTTTATAGAGGGGCCACAGATATATCAGATCACTTTCTAGTTGTAGCTACACTGACAGTAAAAGGTAGATGGGATACAAGGAGAATAGAAGCATCAGGGAAGAGAGAGGTGAAGGTTTATAAACTAAAAGAGGAGGCAGTTAGGGTAAGATATAAACAGCTATTGGAGGATAGATGGGCTAATGAGAGCATAGGTAATGGAGTCGAAGAGGTATGGCGTAGGTTTAAAAATGTAGTGTTAGAGTGTTCAGTAGAAGTTTGTGGTTACAGGAAAGTGGGTGCAGGAGGGAAGAGGAGCAATTGGTGGAATGATGATGTAAAGAGAGTAGTAAGGGAGAAAAAGTTAGCATATGAGAAGTTTTTACAAACTAAAAGTGATGCAACGAGGGAAGAGTATATGGAGAAAAAGAGAGAGGTTAAGACAGTGGTGAAGCAATGCAAAAAGAGAGCAAATGACAGAGTGGGTGAGATGTTATCAACAAATTTTGTGGAAAATAACAAAAACTTTTGGAGTGAGATTAACAAGTTAAGGAAGCCTACAGAAAAATGGATTTGTCAGTTAAAAATAGGACAGGAGAGTTATTAAATGGAGAGTTAGAGGTATTGGGAACATGGAGGGAATATTTTGAGGAATTGTTAAATGTTGATGAAGATAGGGAAGCTGTGATTTCGTGTATAGGGCAAGGAGGAATAACATCTTATAGGAGTGAGGAAGAGCCAGTTGTGAGTGTGGGGGAAGTTTGTGAGGCAGTAGGTAAAATGAAACGGGGTAAGACAGCCGGGATTGATGGGATAAAGATAGAAATGTTAAAAGCAGGTGGGGATATAGTTTTGGAGTGGTTGGTGCAATTATTTAATAAATGTATGGAAAAGGGTAAGGTACCTAGGGATTGGCAGAGAGCATGCATAGTTCCTTTGTATAAAGGCAAGGGGGACAAAAGAGAGTGCAAAAATTATAGGGGGATAAGTCTGTTGAGTATACCTGGTAAAGTGTATAGTAGAGTTATTATTGAAAGAATTAAGAGTAAGACTGAGAATAGGATAGCAAATGAACAAAGAGGCTTTAGGAAAGGTAGGGGGTGTGTGGACCAGGTGTTTACAGTGAAACATATAAGTGAACAGTATTTAGATAAGGCTAAAGAGGTCTTCGTGGCATTTATGAATTTGGAAAAGACGTATGACAGGGTGGATAGGGGGGTAATGTGGCAGATGTTGCAGGTGTATGGTGTAGGAGGTAGGTTACTGAAAGCAGTGAAGAGTTTTTACAAGAATAGTGAGGCTCAAGTTACAGTATGTACGAAAGATGGAAATTATTTCCCAGTAAAAGTAGGCGTTAGACAAGGATGTGTCATGTCACCGTGGTTGTTTAATATATTTATAGATGGAGTTGTAAGAGAAGTAAATGCGAGGGTCTTGGCAAGAAGCATGGAGTTAAAAGATAAAGAATCACACATAAAGTGGGAGTTGTCACAGTTGCTCTTTGCTGATGACACTGTGCTCTTGGGAGATTCTGAAGAGAAGATGCAGAGATAGGTGGATGAATTTGGTAGGGTGTGCAAAAGAAGAAAATTAAAAGTGAATACAGAAAAGAGTAAGGTAATGAGGATAACAAAAAGATTAGGTGATGAAAGATTGGATATCAGATTGGAGGGAGAGAGTATGGAGGAGGTGAATGTATTCAGATATTTGGGAGTGGACATGTCAGCACATGGGTCTATGAAAGATGAGGTGAATCATAGAATTGATGAGGGGAAAAGGGTCAGTCGTGCACTTAGGAGTCTGTGGAGACAAAGAACTTTGTCCTTGGAGGCAAAGAGGGGAATGTATGAGAGTATAGTTTTATCAACGCTCTTATGTGGGTGTGAAGCATGAGTGATGAATGTTGCAGCGAGGAGAAGCCTGGAGGCGGTGGAGATGTCATGTCTGAGGGCAATGTGTGGTGTGAATATAATGCAGAGAATTCGTAGTTTGCAAGTTAGGAGGAGGTGCGGGATTACCAAAACTGTTGGCCAGAGGGCTGAGGAAGGGTTGTTGAGGTGGTTCGGACATGTAGAGAGAATGGAGCGAAAAAGAGTGACTTCAAGAGTGTATCAGTCTGTAGTGGAAGGAAAGCAGGGTAGGGGTCAGCCTTGGAAAGGTTGGAGGGAAGGGGTAAAGGAGGTTTTGTGTGCGAGGGGCTTGGACTTCCAGCAGGCATGCGTGACCGTGTTTGATAGGAGTGAATGGAGACAAATGGTTTTTAATACTTGACGTGCTGTTGGAGTGTGAGCAAAGTAACATTTATGAAGGGATTCAGGGAAACCGGCAGGCCGGACTTGAGTCCTGGAGATGGGAAGTACAGTGCCTGCACTCTGAAGGACGGGTGTTAATGTTGCACTTTAAAAACTGTAGTGTAAAGCACCCTTCTGGCAAGACAGTGATGGAGTGAATGATGGTGAAAGTTTTTCTTTTTCGGGCCACCCTGCCTTGGTGGGAATCGGCCAGTGTAATAATAAAAAAAAATAAAAAAATCCTAGTAATCTGTTAGCCTCGTTGCACACACTAAGACAATGCTGTCTTGGCTTTACATTTCTTCTTACCATAACTCCCAAATCTTTTTCACATTCTGTATGATCAAGCTCGACTTCACCTAGATTATAGCTTCAAGGGTTATTTTCATTACCAAGGACTAGTACCTTACACTTATCCACATTGAACTTCATCTGCCATTTTTCAGACCAAAACATTAATTTGTCCAAGTCCTCCTGGAGTTCATTGCTATCATCCTCAGAATGAATTATACAGCCTATCTTTGCATCATCAGCAAATTTACTAGTGTCCCTTGTAATCCCTTCATCGAGGTCATTAATGTAAATTATGAACAAGAGAGGGTCTAAAACTGATCCTTGTCGAATGCTACTAGTGACTAATCCCCATTCAGATTTCACCCCATTAATGGTAACTCTCTGCTTTCTATTGGTAAGCCATGCCTCTATCCATGCTAGAACTTTACCTCCTATACCATGAGCTGCCACTTTTCTTAAGAGTCTCTTGTGAGGTACTCTATCAAAGGCTTTACTAAAACCCAAATAAACAATGTCATATTCTTTATCACTCTCCACTGCTTTAAATGTTCTATTGAACAATGTTAGTAAATTTGTCAGGCAGGAACAACCTCTCATGAACCCATGCTGTGTTATAAAAAGCGCGATTCTAAAAGCCTAGAGATCTCCAGTGAATACTAGAAAGGACTGCCCTTCTAGCATCCAGCCTGTTACTGGGTTTTCGTAACAATTAGTCAGTATCCTTTTCCAATTATCCATTAGAATTCAGTATGATTCAGTAGTGCTTCAGGATTACAACTGGTAGGCTACTAACTAGAGAAATTAAAATTTTATAAATTTATTATTTAAGTTGTCTAGGCATATATCAAATTAAATTAATAATAATCACAGTAATTAAAATAATATCACTCACTTCTCTCGAGTACAGTATTATTGTGCTGAAAGCACATATCGCATTTATAATTCTTAAGTACCGTCCGGTACATTAACATTTAATAAGATATTACAAATATGTACAAGTAAGTGTGTATGTGTGTAAGTGCTCTAAGTAGTTCGCTATGTCTCACGACTCGACTAGACTTAAACAAGTGACTGACAAAGTCCTCAAATAAACTAACTTCTTGACCAACTGGCAATCAGAACAGTCTGCTTGAACAACAAAAAGAATGCTAAGCCCAATAGCAATATAACAAGCAACTGCGACACAGAATCACGAACAAGGAGATAATATAACGAGACTAAGTAGGGACCATCAGCAGATCCTCCACAAAAGTCACAAAACCCCCATACTACTGAATCTAAGTTCACCATAAGAAAATCCCCGACTGTGATAATACACAGACACCAGTAAAAGTTAGGTCAGAAGCTACAGCTCAGGACCTGAGTTGCTCAGTGTCTCTTTGAGACATACAACCTCAGTACAATGTCAAAAATCACTAAGTCTATACAGTGTTCTGTGAACAGTCTCCAGAACTAACAATATTGAGACAAGAGACGATCTTCCAACAAGGGCCTATAAGGGAGATTTAGGCACTTTGTCTGGAATACGTACAACCACCCAACGAGTCTAGACCAGACTGAATACTTCAAGCGAGGTGAGGACACCTTCCCCCTCGATCACGTGATAGCTCCGTGGACAGCCGTAGCACAAACAGAAGCCGGCAGAGTAACGAGCAAGGAGTGATAATTACAGTAGTTATACAATCAAGACTTGAACTGAGCACATAATACAGTGGACCCCCGCATAGCGAACGCCTTGCATAGCGAACAATCCGCATAGCGAACGGTTTGTTCGCTAAAATTTTGCCCCGCATAGTGGACAAAAACCCGCTCAGCGACCTTCGTCCGAAACGCGTCCAATGTGCGCCCTCAGCCAGCCTCACATGTGCCGCCCGTCCCATTGTTTACTAGCCAGCCTCCGCGGTAACATTCAAGCATACACTCGGAATATTTCGTATTATTACAGTGTTTTTGGTGCTGTTTGTGGAAAATAAGTGACCATGGGCCCCAAGAAAGCTTCTAGTGCCAACCCTACACCTCAAAGGGTAAGAATACCCATTGAAATGAAGAAAGAGATCATTGATAAGTATGAAAGTGGAGTACGTATCACCGACCTGGTCAGGTTGTACAAGAAACCAAAATCAACCATCGCTTCTATTGTGGGCAAGAAAACGGCAATCAAGGAAGCTGTTGTTGCCAAAGGTTTAACTGTGTTTTCGAAACAAAGATCGCAAGTGATGCAAGATGTTGAGAGACTCTTATTGGTGTGGATAAATGAAAAACAGCTAGCAGGAGATAGCGTCTCTCAAGCGATCATATGTGAAAAGGCTAGGAAGTTGCATGACGATTTAATTAAAAAAATGCCTGCAACTAGTGATGATGTGAGTGAATTTAAGGCCAGCAAAGGTTGGTTTGAGAGATTTAAGAAGCGTAGTGGCATCCATAGTGTGATACGGCATGGTGAGGCTGCCAGTTCGGACCACAAAGCGGCTGAAAAATATGTGCATGAATTCAAGGAGTACATAGAAACTGAAGGACTGGAACCTGAACAAGTGTTTAATTGTGATGAAACAGGCCTGTTCTGGAAGAAAATGCCAAGCAGGACCTACATTACTCAGGAGGAAAAGGCACTCCCAGGACATAAGCCTATGAAAGACAGGCTTACTTTGTTGATGTGTGCCAATGCTAGTGGTGATTGCAAAGTTAAGCCTTTATTAGTGTATCACTCTGAAACTCCCAGAGCGTTCAGGCAAAAGAATGTCCTCAAGGATAATTTGTGTGTGCTGTGGAGGGCAAACAGTAAGGCATGGGTCACTAGGGAATTTTTCTATAACTGGTTACACCATGCATTTGCCCCCAATGTGAAAGATTACCTAACTGAAAAGAAATTAGACCTTAAGTGCCTCCTGGTGTTAGACAATGCCCCTGGTCATCCTACAGACGTGGCAGAGCGACTTTATGGGGACATGAGCTTCATTAAGGTGAAGTTTTTGCCTCCTAATACCACTCCTCTCCTGCAGCCCATGGACCAGCAGGTCATTTCCAACTTCAAGAAACTGTACACAAAAGCTCTGTTTCAAAAGTGCTTTGAAGTGACCACAGACACTCGATTGACTCTAAAAGAGTTTTGGAAGGATCACTTTAATATCCTCAATTGTTTAAACCTTATAGGTAAGGCTTGGGAGGGAGTGACTAAGAGAACCTTGAACTCTGCTTGGAAGAAACTGTGGCCAGAATGTGTAGACAAAAGGGATTTTGAAGGGTTTGAGGCTAACCCTGAGAGGAGTAGTATACCAGTTGAGGAATCAATTGTGGAATTGGGGAAGTCCTTGGGGTTGGAGGTTAGTGGGGAGGATGTGGAAGAGTTGGTGGAGGAGGACAATGAAGAACTAACCACTGATGAGCTGATAGATCAACTTCAAGAGCAAGAGGCCAGACCTGGGGAAACTGGTTCAAAGGAGGGGAGAGAGAAATTGAAGGAATTGCCTACTTCAAAGATTAAGGAAATGTGTGCAAAATGGCTTGAAGTGCAAACCTTTTTTGATGAAAATCACCCTCACACAGCTATTGCAAGCCGTGCTGGTGACTGTTACAATGACACTGTTGTGAACCACTTTAGACAAATCATAAAGGAACGAGAGGTACAGGCCACTATGGACAGATATGTTGTGCGAAAGAAGTCCAGTGACTCTGAAGCTGGTCCTAGTGGCATTAAAAGAAGAAGGGAAGTAACCCCAGAAAAGGACTTGCTACCTCAAGTCCTAATGGAAGGGGATTCCCCTTCTAAACACTAACACTCTCTCTCCCCTCCTCCCATCCCATCAATCATCACCAGATCTTCAATAAAAGTAAGTGTCATGTAATTGTGCATGCCTTTTTCAGTTTGTGTGTACTAAAATTAACATTTTTTTGTGGTAAAAAAATTTTTTTTTCATACTTTTGGGTGTCTTGCACGGATTAATTTTATTTCCATTATTTCTTATGGGGAAAATTAATTCGCATAGCGAACATTTCGCATAACGACCAGCCCTCTTGCACGGATTAAGTTCGCTATGCGGGGGTCCACTGTATGTAACATCCTACCTAACAACATAACTATGTCAAATAATATTATAAAGCAATATATTCACGATTTAGCTATTATCACAAATATAAGCAGCATAAAATTATATGAAAAGGTAATAATTATATATATACATAATAATCATTGCAACCCATTCAAGGGTTGCAACATGCTGTGATTCATTAATCAAATTATGCTCTTCAAGGTGACTTCTAATAATGTCAGCTATAATTGATTATAACAACTCGCCCACTATAGATGTCGGGCTTATTGGACGGTAATTTGAAAGAGTGGACTTATCCCCTGATTTGAATATAGGAACCACATTAGCCATCTTCCACAACTCTGGCACAACACCGGTAAGGATGGTCGCATTAAACACACTCGTTAATGATAAATTAGACACATGTGCAACTCTTGGGTATCTTTATTGAGGAAACGTTTCTTGGGCATGACCTACTTCAACATTGAACAAATGTTACACGACCTATGACTGCTGCACCTCTCCTGCCAACGGTTTATAAGCTCCTTCTCAGCACGTATGCCGTATTCTATTCAAGATTGATGGACTGACCACATCGACTCAAAGTTGAGGGACTGATTACCTCATTCTCCTCCTGTTCTTCAAGATTCTCCTTTGTATGGACTGATGAAGCCACTGTGTGGCAAAAGGTTTCCTCAATAAAGATACCCAAGAGTTGCACATGTGTCTAATTTATCAACATGTCGGTTCTCTGAACCATTCATCTTCAAACACTCGTTAATGCCTGAAAGAGCTCCATCTTGCATTCCTTAAGTACCCTGGAAAACGACTCGTCGGGTCCCAGGGACTTATCTTACTCCAGTTTATCTATCTCTTTAATTACCATGTCTCTCATGACACTAATATTAGTTAATCTAAATTCATCGGGAACTAAATAATTGTTAATTACTGAAATCTCCTTTACAACTTCTTGTGTAAAAACTGACAAAGAAGACTCGTTAAATAAGGAACGCATTTCCAGTTCGTTATCCGTTGGCTGTCCATTCCCAATTTTCAGAGGTCCTACTTTTTCCTTCACCTTTGTCCTATACACTTGAAAGAACCCCTTTAGATTAGTCTTTGATTCATTAGCAACTCTAATTTCATAGTCACGTTTAACCTTCCTAATCCCCTTTTTTACTTCTCTTTTAAGCTGAACATATTGGTCAGTAAGGTTAACCTCTCCTCTTCTGATGCACCTATAAATTCCCCTTTTCTCCCCTAATAGATGCTTCAGCCTCCTGTTAATCCATTTCGGATCATTATTATTAGACCTAATTTCTCTCTGGGGAATGTATATATACTCTGAGCATGGTGTACATTTGTAGATGAATGGTTCAGAGAACCGACATGTTGATAAATTAGACACATGAGTTGCACATGTGTCTAATTTATCATGGTGTACATTATTAAGAAAAAAAATCATAAATGCAGATCCCTTCATAATCGTAAGTATGATCATCATCAATAAAATCATTAGCTAGATAACCCCAATCGAGATTTGACAGGTGTTCCCCGAGTCCATTATAATCGGCAGAACGAAAATCGGCATTTTTACCATATTATGGTTATCATTGTATTCCTGGTCAACGCTAAAAGTGATGGATCTGTCATCACTTGCGCCATGCTCTTCGGTGATCTCCAGATTATTTACGAATGTTCCCCTATTTGGCAAGACTACGTCTAGCAAATTATTACTCCTGGTAGGCTCTGTTACACACTGCTTCAGAAAACAGTCCTGAACTGTTTCCATAAAGTCATTGGACTCTACATTACAACTTTATACTCCATTATTAAGGCCTCGCCTAGATTATGCAGCTCAGTTCTGGTCTCCACGTTGCAGAATGCACATAAATTCGTATGTGTGCTCAAATTATAAATAAATAAATAAATAAAAAGAAAACATTCAGCGTAAAATGACCAAATTAATACGTAGCATTAGAAATCTTCCTCGTGAACGAAGATGGAAGACCCTTAAATTACATTCACTTGTTAAGACAAAGAATGAGGGTAAACATGATACAAGTGGAAGATGGGTATAAATAAAGTCTTGAGGATATCTCTCCAAGAGAGAACCCGCAGTAATGGATTCAAATATAGACAAGTTAACATTTAGAAAGGCTATAGGAAATTATTGGTTTAAAAATAGGGTAGTTGATAAGTGCAACAGTCTACCTAGTTGCATTATTGAGGCTAAAATCTTAGGTAGTTTCAAATTTAGGTTAGATAAATACTTCAGTGAGACGGGTTGCATTTGAGTGGGATTGACACATGAGCGGATAGAGTTACCAGAGCTTAATTCTTGGGTGGCATTGAAAATTACATTGGGCAAATGTTTTGTTAGTGCAACAAATTGTAAAGGATCTGCCTAGTATAGGCCAACAGACCTGCTGCAGTGTTCCTCCTTTCTTATGTTCTTTAATACTAGGGTTATCAACACTCCCAAGCTTCAGAACCTTGCATATACCTACATTAAACTGCATCTTCCACTTTTCTGGCAATGAACTGAGTTTGTCTAATGTTGCAACCCCTGAATGGGTCACAATGTATACAATATATATTACCTTTTCATATAATTTTATATTGCTTATATTTGCAATAATAGCTAAATCGTAAATATATTGCTTTGTATTATTATTTGACTTAGTTATATTGTTAGGTAGGATGTAACATTCATATAATATTATTGTGTGCTCATAGTTCAAGTTTTGATTGTCTAACTACTGTAATTATCGCTCTTGGCTCATTACTCTGCCGGCTTCTCGGTGTTGCTGGGCAGCAACTGTCCACGGAGCAATCACGTGATTGAGGGGGAAGGGGGTGTTCACACCTCGCCTGGAGTAGTCAGTCTGGGCTAGACTCTCTTGGTGGTTGGACGTATTCCTGACAAGACGTGCCTAACTCTCCCTTATTGGCTCTTGTTGAAAGATCGTCTCGGTCACTTTACTGTTGTAGGTTCTGTGGAACTCTGTTCACAGAACATTGTCTAGACTTAGTGATTTTCGACGTTGTACTGAGGTTGTGTGTCGCACAGACACTCTGAGCAACTCAGGTCCTCAACTGTAGCTTCTGACCTAACTTGTACTGGTATCTGTGTACTGTCACCGTCGGGGATTTTCTTATGCTGAACTTAGATTCAGTAGTATGGGAGTTTGGTGACTTTTGTGGAGGATCTGCAGATGGTCCCTACTTAGTGTCGTTATATTATCTCCTTGATCCTGATCCTGTGTCGCAGTTGCTTGTTATATTGTTGTTCGGCTTAGCAGTCGTTTTATTGTTCAAGCAAGCTGTTCTGATTGCCGGGTGGTCAAGAAGTTAGATTATGTGAGGACTTTGTCAGTCACTGGTTTAAGTCTAGTTGAGTCGTGAGACATAGAGAACTATTTAGAGCACTTACACACATACATACTTGTACATATTTGTAATATCTTATTAAATGTTAAGGTACCAGACAGTACTTAAGACAAAGATGTGATTTGTGCCTTCAGCACAATACTACTGTACACAAGACAAGTGATTATTATTAATTTGTTTAAACTGATTAATTTATTTTAATTTGATAATATACTCCTAGACATCTTGATTGTTAATAAATTTATTAAATTTTAATTTCTTTAGTTAGTAGCCTACCAGTTGTAATCCTGAAGCACTAATAATTATTATTGAATTCTAATGGATAATTGGACCAGGATACTGACTACTTGTTACGAAAACCCACTAACAGGCTGGATCTAAGAAGGGCAGTCCTTTCTAGTATTCACTGGAGATCTCTAAGCTTATTACAAGTCACATTTTTTTTAACATCTAAATCCTACAAAAGTTTCCCAACATCTAAATTGGAATCAATTATCCTACCTATCTTTGCATCATCAGCAAATTTGCTCACATCACTAGTAATTCCCTCAAAGCCATTGATGTATACTGTAAACAACAACGGGCCCAAGACTGATCCCTGTGGTACGCCACTTGCTACAGATCCCCACTCGGATTTAACCCCATTTAAGCATACTCTCTGCTTCCTATTGGTGAGCCATGACTCGATCCATGACAGCACTTTTCCCCCAATGCCATGAGCTGCCACTTTCTTTAACAGTCTCTGTTGCAATAATCTATCAAAAGTCTTACTAAAATCTAAATATACAATACTGAATTCTTTATAGTGATCGACAACCTCAAAAGCTTTACTGAAGAAGGTTAATATATTACTTGGGCAGGAACGGCCCCTCGTGAATCCGTGCCGAGTATCGTTAATCGAGCTGTGCTTATCCAGATGGGTTCTTATATTGTCAGCTATAATTGACTCTAGTAATTTGCCTACAATTCAAGTTAGGTTTATTGGGCGGTAATTTGACAGTAACGACTTGTCCCCTCCTTTAAAAATAGGAATTACATTATCCATCTTCCACATATCAGACACTACACCTGTTTGAAGAGAAATATTAAAAAATATTAGTCAGTGGTTCACAAACTTCCATTTTACACTCTTTAAGAACCCTTGAAAAAAGTTCATCAGGGCCCGAGGATTTATTTTGCCGTAACCGGTCTATCTGTTTGATAACCATTTCGCTAATGACTGTGATATTGCATAATTTATCATCATCAGGCCCACTATAAAAATTAATTACTGGAATACTGTTAGTGTCTTCCTGAGTGAAAACTGAGAGAAAATAATTATGAAGAATAGAGCACATTTCATTCTCCTTGTCAGTGAGATGTCCAGAGTTATTTTTCAGGGGACCTATCTATCTCTAACTTTTGTTCTATAAACCTGGAAAAAACTTTTTGGGTTACTTTTCAAATCCCTAGCAACTTTAATTTCATGGTCCCGTTTAGCTTTTCTTATCCCCTTTTTAATCTCCCTCTTAATGTCAATGTACCGATTCATAAGACGACCCTCACCTCTTTTGATACGCCTATAAATTCCTTTTTCTGTCCTAAAAGATATCAAAGCCTATTATTCATCCATTTGGAGTCATCTCTATTCGATCTAATTTCCTTATATGGGATAAACGTCCTTTGGGCAGCATGTAGTGTGTTCAGAATGCTGTCATACTGATATCTCTCTTTGTTACTCCAGTCCACAGATGATAAGTGTTCTCTAAGCCCATTGTAATCTGCTAAGTGAAAATCTGGGATCATTCCTGAATTATCCCTACTATCACACTTCCATTCAATGCTAAAGGTAATGATTTGTGATCGCTTGTGCCGAGTTCCTCTGTAATTTCTAAATTATTAACCGGGGTTTCCTTGTTTGCCAAAACCAAGTCAAGCAGGTTATTTCCCCTTGTAGGCTCTGTCACAAACTGCTTCAAAAAACAATCCTGAACTACTTCTAACAAGTTTTTGATTCTAAATTCCCAGTTAAAAAATTCCAATCAATATGTCTACAGTTAAAATCTCCTAGAATTACTATGTTATCATGCCTTTTGGCCTTAATGAACAATTTCCTCCCACAGTAGTCTCCCTTGGTCCCTGTCTAAGTTTGGGAGATGGTATATCATGCCTAAAATCAATTTCTCATGCCCCTCTGAAAATTCTATCCAAACAGACTCTCTGTATTACTTCAGACCTAATACCCGTTTTTATGCGACAGTTCGACCGATCTCGGACATGCAGTGCCACCCTACCCCCATTCCCAATACTCCTGTCTACTTGGAACAATTTAAAACCCTGTAGTGTGTGACATTCAGCAGGCACGTCCCGATTTTTCGCATTGAACCGCTTCTCGGTTAAGGCAGATAACTGCACTACCAACTAATCTCAACTCGTCCATCTTATTCCTAGCATTACGAGTATTTGTATAATACAGTGGACCCTCGAATTTCTCATCCCTTTTTTGTATGTAAAACTAGAGTTATTCTCTATAAAATGCATTTCTTGTTAATATTTTTGGGTATCTGGAATGGATTAATTGGATTTACATTATTTCTTATGGGAAATATTAACAAAAAATACATTTTACAGAGAATAACTATAGTTTTACATACAGAAAAGGGATGATGAAATTCGAGGGTCCACTGTATATATTTAAGGACCTTCCTTTCTCTTTACCCTTCCTGCTCCTTTCTGTTATTCCACTAAACCTATTACTGTCCTTGTCACCTAATGCCACTGGCTTTCCAATATCCACCTCATTTTGCCTATTACTACTTCTCATAGTACGTACTCGTATTACTGCGCTGGGACTTCACTGTTTTCCCGCCAAAACCCGTACCACTAACTATTCCTAGTTTAAAGTCCTAACAGCTCCCTCCACTGCAGTTGCCAGTGCTCCCACCCCACACCTAGATAAGTGAACCCCATCCCTGCCATACACATCATTTCTGCCATACAAGAGGTCCCAGTTGTCAATGAATGTTACTGCGTTTTCCTTACAGTATTTGTCCAGCCAGCAACTGACACCAATTGCCCTGGACAACCATTCATTTCCAACTCCCCTCCTTGGCAGAATACCACATATGACAGGGTTCCCACCCTTCCTCCTAATTATCTCTATTGCTGACCTATACCTGCTAATCAGGTCCTCACTCCTACATCTGCCAACATCGTTGCCTCCAGCACCGAGACAGATAATAGCATTGCTCCCATCCCCCTCTCGTGATGTCATCCAGACGGCTAACAATATCCTCCATCCCAGCTCCAGAAAAGCAAAACCTCTGTTTCCTACTCCTGTCCTTCAAGCAAACACCCTATTCATGTACCTAACCTGCCTATCCCCCCCCCCAACAACAACAACAACATTCTTACCTTCCTTGGTGTTGTTCGTCACCGAGGAACGACACGTTCTCGTGTGTTTAATGACATTCTTGTGTGTTTTATGATTGTTCGTGGTTCAATAGGTTAAGGAAGTACTATCGTATTAGATTTCCCTGCAATATATTGGGCACCAAACATTCGTAGTTTTTCAAAATTCGCGGGGCTCTTGATTCCCTAACCCTTGCAAATGTTGAGGGAGACCTGTGTACAGTAGGGTTATTATTGAAAGAATTAGAGGTAAGACAGAATGTAGGATTCCAGATGAGCAAGAAGGTTTTTAGAGTTAGTTGGGCATGTGTACATCAAGTGTTTACCTTCAAGCATATGTGTGAACAGTATTTAAATAAAGGTAGGGAAGCTTTTATTACATTTATGGATTTAGAAAAGGAATATGATACAGTGGATAGGGGATCAATGTGGCAGATGTTACAAGTACAGGGAATAGGTGGAAAGTTACTAAATGCTGTATAAAGTTTTTATGAGGATAGTGAGGCTCACATTAGTGTGTGTAGAAGAGAGGGAGACTACTTCCCACTAAAAGTACATCGTAGACAGGGATGTTTAATGCCACCAAGGTTCTTTAATACATTTATAAATATTTTTTTATTTTTTTTTATTATCACACTGGCCGATTCCCACCAAGGCAGGGTGGCCCGAAAAAGAAAAACTTTCACCATCATTCACTCCATCACTGTCTTGCCAGAAGGGTGCTTTACACTACAGTTTTTAAACTGCAACATTAACACCCCTCCTTCAGAGTGCAGGCACTGTACTTCCCATCTCCAGGACTCAAGTCCGGCCTGCCGGTTTCCCTGAACCCCTTCATAAATGTTACTTTGCTCACACTCCAACACCACGTCAAGTATTAAAAACAATTCGTCTCCATTCACTCCTATCAAACACGCTCACGCACGCCTGCTGGAAGTCCAAGCCCCTCGCACACAAAACCTCCTTTACCCCCTCCCTCCAACCTTTCCTAGGCCGACCCCTACCCCGCCTTCCTTCCACTACAGATTGATACACTCTTGAAGTCATTCTGTTTCGCTCCATTCTCTCTACATGTCCGAACCACCTCAACAACCCTTCCTCAGCCCTCTGGACAACAATTTTGGTAATCCCACACCTCCTCCTAACTTCCAAACTACGAATTCTCTGCATTATATTCACACCACACATTGCCCTCAGACATGACATCTCCACTGCCTCCAGCCTTCTCCTAGCTGCAACATTCATCACCCATGCTTCACACCCATATAAGAGTGTTGGTAAAACTATACTCTCATACATTCCCCTCTTTGCCTCCAAGGACAAAGTTCTTTGTCTCCACAGACTCCTAAGTGCACCACTCACCCTTTTCCCCTCATCAATTCTATGATTCACCTCATCCTTCATAGACCCATCCGCTGACACGTCCACTCCCAAATATCCGAATACATTCACATCCTCCATACTCTCTCCCTCCAATCTGATATCCAATCTTTCATCACCTAATCTTTTTGTTATCCTCATAACCTTATTCTTTCCTGTATTCACTTTTAATTTTCTTCTTTTGCACACCCTACCAAATTCATCCACCAATCTCTGCAACTTCTCTTCAGAAACTCCCAAGAGCACAGTGTCATCAGCAAAGAGCAGCTGTGACAACTCCCACTTTGTGTGTGATTCTTTATCTTTTAACTCCACGCCTCTTGTCAAGACCCTCGCATTTACTTCTCTTACAACCCCATCTATAAATATATTAAACAACCACGGTGACATCACACATCCTTGTCTAAGGCCTACTTTTACTGGGAAATAATTTCCCTCTTTCCTATGTACTCTAAATGAGGTTGTAAAACAAGTAAATGCTAGGGTGTTCAGGAGAGTGGGGTGGGATTAAATTATAGGGAATCAAATACAAAATGGGAATTAACATAGTTACTTTTTGCTGATGATACTGTGCTTATGGGAGATTCTAAACAAAAATTGCAAAGGTTACTGGACAAGTTTGGGAGTGTGGGTAAAGGTACAAAGTTGAAAGTGAACATAGAAAAGAGTAAGGTGATGAGGGTATCAAATGATTTACATAAAGAAAAACTGGACATTAAATTGGGAGGAGGAGTATGGAAGAAGTGAATCCTTTCAGATATTTGGGAGTTGACATGTCAGCAAATGAATTTATGAAGTATGAGGCTAATTGTAGAATTGATAAACGAAAAAAGGTGAGTGGTGCATTGACAAGTATGTGGAGACAAAACATGTCATCGATGGAGGCAAAGAAGGGAATGTATGAAATTATAGTAGTACCAACACTCTTATATGGGTGTGAAGCTTGGGTTGTAAATGCTGCAGTGAGGAGGCAGTTGGGGGGAGTGGACATGTCCTGTCTAAAAGTAATGTGTGTTGTGAATATTATACAGAAAATTCAGTGTGTGGAAATTACAACAAAGTGTGGAGTTAATAAAAGTATTACTCAGAGGACTGAAGAAGGATTGTTGAGGTGGTTTGGTCATTTAGAGAGAATGGATCAAAGTACAATGACATGGAGAGCGTATAAATCTGTAGGGGAAGGAAGGTGGGGGGTAGGGGTCGTCCTCGAAAAGGTTGGAGGGACGGGGTAAAGGAGGTTTTCTGGGCGAGGGGCTTGGACTTCCGGCAAGCGTGCGTGAGCGTGTTAGATACGAGTGAATGGAGACGAATGGTACTTGGGACCTGACAAGCTGTTTGTTGGAGTGTCAGCAGGGTAATATTTACTGAAGGGATTCAGGGAAACCAGTTGTTTTTATATACCTAGACTTGAGTCCTGGAAATGGCAAATACAATGCCTGCACTTTAAAGGAGGGGTGGTTTGGGATATTGGCAGTTTGGAAGAATATGTTGTGTATCTTTATACATATATGCTTCTAAACTGTTGTATTCTGAGCACCTCTGCAAAAACAGTGATTATATGTGAGCTGAAAATGTTGAATGATGATCAAAGTATTTTCTTATTGGGGATTTTCTTTCTTTTTTGGGTCACCCTGCCTCCATGGGAGATGGTCGAATGGTTGAAAAAAAAAAAAATTAATAATCACTCTGGAGTGTTTTAAATGTGAGCTACCAAACCTGTACAAAATACGTATGACATTCAACCCACTCCTCAGCAATTATTATTTTTATGATTATCATTATTATTAGTAGTAGTACACTGTAGAACTATTTTATTATTATTATTATTATTAGGATCTTAAGCCATATGAGAACTTGGGATGTGGAAACAGGCAGTGCAGCGTCTCAGTGTCAAATATCTTGGTCTCCTTCCTATAGCCACTCCGTATATTAGCTTTCACTGTCTCCAAGACTACATATTTGTACAAAATTGCACTTTATATGCATCCCATAATACAAGATGTCAGCAAAAAGGAACATCTGGACTTCACCTCAAACAAGTGCCAAGAAACAAACACTCTCGAGCTCGAGGTGAAAATGAAGATTCTAGAAGAGTATGAAGCTGGTTAGAAATTACAAGTGATAGCTAATGACTTGAAGCTGGCACATTCTACCATTCCCACTATCTTGAAGGATAGAGATAGAGTGAGAGAGCCGGTGAAACCATCGACGGGATTTCCAGCCGTAATAACTGGGCAACGTTAGAGTGATAGAGACGCCCGAATAAATAAAAACTGACATGTATGGAGAACTATTAGAGGGCGTGCTAGGCTGCATGAGAGAGACAGGGACAAGGCACCAGCAATTTCTCTCAGTAACTCGTGCTTCACCATCATGTACAAATGCGTAAGCTCACAGCACTATAAAATATTGTATAATTATACTATTATCCTCAATAAACATTATCTACCCATCATAGGTATAACAAAAATAATGTACAAGCACGATAAAGACATCCAAATGAATAAAAACTGACATTACATAGAGAGGTATTGAACGTTAGAAAACCAGGATAAAACAAAATAACCTTCACCATAACAAAAAACATTACATGCCTCGAGGGTAGCAATACAAACTCATTCTTACCCTATGCAAAGACTGAAAAAGTGCATTTTTCTCAAACAAATTATTTTCCCACGCAATTGGCCATGCACGCATCTCCTGGAATATCTCGGAAGTAAATTGTCGACCTATTTCGCATTGTATTACTGTCGATAAAAACGGATCGAGAGGAATTTCCCGGCAAACGTAAAACTGAATGTTTCAATTTTGGGCAGTGACACTTTTCAAGTGTCAGTGAGGGGTGATTCCTCGATTGGCGACAAATCATTTACCGACGGGGTCTTGGGCCTTTGACTTTGCCGTTACTCGGTCGTTAAGTGAGGAGAAGCCATATTAAAAATAGGCATCAGACTTGTAAGGTCAGAGTGCTTATTACCAGTAGAAATACAAAAAAATACTTGATATTTCTGGTTTCTTCTCACCTCTTCCCAAGCTTGATAAACACCCCTGAAGCTGGCTGGCTGGCTGCTTGATGCTGTGGAAAGTGCCGCAGTTACCGTGAAGAACAAAGATGCCTCGCTTCTCTGCTGCCTTCCATATGCTCGTGTACGTGCATTAGTCGGGGCCAAGATTGTATTCGCATCCATAAACATACAACTTGTCTGAAAAAAATATGAATGACAAACTACAGCATCTATAATTAACATTATACAGAGCAGTAATTTTTCAATGAGAGCAAAAATTCAAATGTTATATAAACTGGATTTTATGTTTCAATGGACAGGTGGGGGAGTTATGGTTTGGATAGACATTCACACTGTCAAGTACCAGACAGCCCCACTTATACATCAGGTTAGGTTCCAGGCTACTGCTGTAAAGCAAAAATATCGGCAAATTCAAACATACTCCTTTTTTTTTTTTACTTTAAAATGCATATAAAAGCCTGACAACATGTCTATACTATAAAATACCGACAATATGAAAGTTAAGACACACGTGCAACATCTGGATATCTTTATTGTAGACGTTTCGCCATCCAGTGGCTTTATCAATACAGATTCTAGGACATAATAGGAAGACAGTAGAACTATATACAAAAGATGAGGTAATCAGTCCCTCGGCCTTTTGTATATAGTTCTACTCTCTTCCTATTATGTCCTAGAATCTGTATTGATAAAGCCACTGGATGGCGAAACATCTACAATAAAGATATCCAGATGTTGCACATGTGTCTTAACTTTCATGTCTATACTATCATATATTAAGTGAGCAATAAAACTAGGCCTAAAAAAAATACATATACAGTACACACATTACTTACCTTCAAATATTTTCATCCTTAGCTTATAGTAAGTGGTGAATATATTTATTGTAGCAAGTCTGAATAAATGAACAATGGTTATAATTGAAAACCACTGTATTAGTGAAGCACTGTAAAGTAGGGCCCACCTGTACACAAGTGAATGAGTGATTCTTCAAATTATCCTCCCATTGTAACAAATAACACAGTACGATTAAAAACGTGTCGCTAGCACGTGCGGTGGTCCCTCGATAATTGTAAGGCTCGACGGTCGTAACTCTCGAAAGCCGTAACGTTATTCTCGTTGAAATGTCGGCTCGCAAACATTCCTTTGTCTGGGACGCGTACGCAGGAACCCGAGCCGCCTCGGATTCCGTTCCCGGCTGGTGTGCCGCTGTTTATCGGTGAGTGAGGATGATCCTGCGAGATCACACGATGCATTTCGCGATATTCCGTTCCTGTTAGCACTTGCAACCGCTAAATAAATCACCATGGCTCCAAAGAAAGCTTCTAGTGCCAGCCCTCTGGTAAAGAATACGAGAGACGTATAATTCAAGAAAAAGTTTGTACGAAAATACATAGGTGGTGGTGGTGTTGGTACAGTGGAAACGGTTGTAATATTGGTAGAGGGTGGTAGTGATGGTGGTAGAGGGTGGTAGTGGTTGTGATGGTAGTAGAAGGTGCCTTCTTCAGTGATTCAGCAATTTACCAACTCCTCCAATGTTGTTGGAGTTATACAGGGCTACAGAAAACACTGCCACCTTGGCTGCTGCTTCACCACCATTATAGACGGCTTACTCTTAACGGCCCTTATACACCCAACAACAACAACACAACATCTCTCGTATCATATGTAATCGCTTATTTTACTCATTCTAGAGTATATTCCATGTGTCTATGTTATTAATATTGTTTATTATGTCATATCAGTTGAATTGTGATATATAAATAAGCCTCAGAGTTGATATTAGTGTCGTATTCTCCGACAATGAACTTGCCTCCCCTCCCTCTGCCATACACCAACAAAAATCTTCAATAAACACCCTACCTGAAAATTCCAAAACTGCAGACACATTCATCACCTTCAAAACTACCATCAGAAAACATCTTATCTCCCTGATACACCCTGTCAACTAATAATACGAATACCACCTGGTGGTTCACACTTACACTCACTCACCCATTTGACCATAAACAGAAATATCAATCTCAATCTCAAAATAATGAATCTTAACTAGTCAAAAGTTGGCCTGTGATACTCCAATACTGAAACTATGTATAGTGCCAAAACAAAAGCATTCACATTGCTAAACTCACAACTAGTATTTAGTCACTTAGCCATAATACCAACTTATCTCATAATTCTTTAACATTTTAAACCTAAGATTTAATATAAGTCTGCCCGAAATGCCTAGCCATGCTAGGCGTTCTAGTGGTACACTCTGTAATGCCTAGCCATGCTAGGTGTTCTAGTGGTACACTCTGTAATGCCTAGCCATGCTAGGTGTTCTAGTGATACACTCTGTAATGCCTAGCCATGCTAGGTGTTCTAGTGGTACACTCTGTAATCATTATTTTACTACATGTAAACCACACAATAACCAAATTCTGTAAACTCAGCATTGTAATCCTTATAGAGAATAAAGTTTGAATTGAATTGAATAAAAGATAAGTGTGATGTTAAATGTTCATTTATTCATTTTATTACTGCTTTACATTTATTTGGCACTCTTTTCTGCACGTAAATCTATATTTAAGCTAGGGAAATAACCCCTGAAATGACCTAGTCCTTATGGAGGGGGATTCCCCTTCCAAACAATAACCTCTCTTCCCTCTCAACTCTTCTCTGTCTTCCATTCATCATCAACAACAA
Source organism: Cherax quadricarinatus (assembly GCF_038502225.1). Classification (NCBI taxonomy): domain Eukaryota; kingdom Metazoa; phylum Arthropoda; class Malacostraca; order Decapoda; family Parastacidae; genus Cherax; species Cherax quadricarinatus. The sequence goes on from NW_027195049.1 coordinate 535,299, forward strand.
CAACAACAACAACCTTCAATAAAGGTATCTGTCATGTTCAATGTTCATTGTTTTGTGCATGTAAATCTATCTTTAACGTAAAAAAAAAAAATTGTTGTTGATACTTCTGGGTGTCTGGAACAAATTAATTAGATTGACATTATTTCTTATGGAGAAAGTGAATAAAAAAAATCTTCAATTTTGTTATCAAAATTGATAAGGGATTAATTACAAAAAACAAGGGACCACTGTATATGCATTCTTCAACTTGTAATCTGTATGATACCTGTACATATTGTATTAGATATTTTCAATAGCGTGTTGGGTCACAACCACTCGCCTACACTTACTTGTACAGTATATTAAAATTATATTCACTCACAATGGAATACAGTGTGAAGATCTTACCTGGATGATAGTGAAAGATAATATTGATGATATCTTGATATCATATAGTCGGACTTGAGTCCTGGAAATGGGAAGTACAATGCCTGCACTTTAAAGGAGGGGTTTGGGATATTGGCAGTTTGGAGGGATATGTTGTGTATCTTTATATGTGTATGCTTCTAGACTGTTGTATTCTGAGCACCTCTGCAAAAACAGTGATAATGTGTGAGTGTGGTGAAAGTGTTGAATGATGATGAAAGTATTTTCTTTTTGGGGATTTTCTTTCTTTTTTGGGTCACCCTGCCTCGGTGGGAGACGGCCGACTTGTTGAAAAAAAAAAAAAAAAATAAAAATCTTGATCTCCCCAGGTAATAGCTTGCTTGTAGTATGTGTTTGTAAATTGGAACCACGTATTCCTCCCGGCCAAATTTGCATAATCGGGTTAAATTCATGATCGTTACACCTGAATTTACACCTGCAATTAATGAACTATTTACTTTATGTAAAAATAAAATCACGTACTATATCACATTTTAATTGCTGTACTATGAAAAGTAGAATATAACAAAACCTATAACTATTTTCATTAATGGAATAACCAAGCTGTTGACACTTGACTAACACTTACGTATGTACCGTCTTGTAAAATTATAAAAATCATTATTATTTTACTATTATTATTAATACTATAATTATTACATAAGAAGGGATTCAGGGAAACCGGTTATTTTCATATAGTCGGACTTGAGTCCTGGAAATGGGAAGTACAATGCCTGCACTTTAAAGGAGGGGTTTGGGATATTGGCAGTTTGGAGGGATATGTTGTGTATCTTTATACGTATATGCTTCTAAACTGTTGTATCCTGAGCACCTCTGCAAAAACAGTGATAATGTGTGAGTGTGGTGAAAGTGTTGAATGATGATGAAAGTATTTTCTTTTTGGGGATTTTCTTTCTTTTTTGGGTCACCCTGCCTCGGTGGGAGATGACCGACTTGTTGGAAAAAAAAAAAAAATATTTTCAACATCTATATATAAAACCTTTTTTCTGCATAAAACAGCCCTTTATTATACCTTATTTATTTACTCAGTAACTACTATTAACTTCTATTTTTTTATATTAACATAGTGGCTGTTTCCAGAGGCAGGGTGACCCGAAAGAAATGAAGCGCTTTCGTCGTTCTTCACGCCATCCCTGTCTTGCCTACACTGCAGTTTAAAAAACAGCAACATATCAACACCCCTCCTTCAGAGTACAGACACTGTACTTTCCACCTCCAGGACTCGAGTCCAGCTAACCGGTTTTACTGAACCCCTTCACAAATGTTACTTTGCTCACATTCCAACGACAAGTCAAACCATAAAAACCATTCGTCTCCAGTTGCTATCTAACACGCTCGCGCGTGCATGGTGCAAGTCCAAACCCCTCACACACAAAAACCTGCTAACCCCCTCCCTCCAACGTTTCCTAGGCCAACCCCTACCTCCACCTTCCTTCCACTGCAAATTTATATGCCCTCTGCATTATATTCACCACACATTGACCTCAGACATGACATCTCCACTGCCTCTGCCCTTCTCCTTGTTGCAGCATTCACGACCGTTGCTTCATGCCCGTATACGAGTGTCGGTATGAAAATACCCTCGTACATTTCCCTCTTTGCTTCCACGTACAAAGTTCTTTGTCTCCGCACATTCCTCAGTGCACCACTCACCTCTTTACCTTTGTCATTTCTACGATTAGCGTCGTCTTCCACTTACAAGTCCACTCCCAAATTTCTGAATACATTCACCTCCTCTTCCACACTCTTTCCCTCAAATCTGATATCCACTTATTAATTACCTAAACTTTTGTTATCCTTATCACCTTGCTCTTTCCTACATTTCTCAGTAGTACCAGTAACCAGTTACCAGTGTCAGTAATGACTCACTAACAACTGTCTGTGTGAATCACTTGTTATTCATTGTTGCACCTGACCTTGCATGTTTTTGAATGCCGCTCACCCTTAGACATCATTCGTGAGGCAGTCTAGAGTGAGGGAGCAGAGATGGGCGAGCGGCATTCAAAAACGTGCCATGGTCAGCTGCAACAGTGAATAACGAGTGTTTCACACAGACGGTTGGTAGTGAGTCACTACTAACACTGGTAACTGGTTACCTGTATGGTACTACTGAGACGTTCACTTTTAATTTCCTTCTTTTACGTGCCCTAACAAACTCGTTCGCCAACCTCTGCAGCTACATTTTTAATTAAAAACTTGTTGCCACTGGGAGTTGGCTACATGTATTATTCCCATGGAGAATCGCTAAGCCTCCAGAGGTTATTCAGTAACTGACGAATAGCATGTAATTGGACTTTATACAAAATAGTGGAGGGTTGTTTCAATTCCTTAAATCAAAAGCCCTTCAAAATATCCACTTAGAGGGTACTTCACAATGCAAAGAAACACACACAGACACAAAAATAAAAATAAGAAATGCCCTATATTTTTAGTGTGTTACTGAGGTCCTCTTCAGCAGACTCCTGAAAAAGACCACTGCACTGAGGCAAAATATATGTATGCTATTCATAAGACAAAGGAAATCTTACCAGAGACAAAAACAGTAAGAATGGTAGACAGTATATGTACACCTCCAGTTAAAGTATTTATTATGTTTATGTTGCACTATTCTTATATTTTGTCTTATTTATTCCATGCGGGCTATTACATTCATTGCAAAGTACATACTTAACCTGCATGGGTCATATGGACCTTAGAGAATGGAAGGTAATCGGGTCTGATGCCAAGGGGGAACAAATATTTTAATGGTTCTGTTTATTACCTTCCCCATGGCCAGTCTCAGACCAGGCTTCCTAGCTTGAAGATAAGATAAGATAAGATAAGATTTCGTTCGGATTTTTAACCCCGGAGGGTTAGCCACCCAGGATAACCCAAGAAAGTCAGTGCATCATCGAGGACTGTCTAACTTATTTCCATTGGGGTCCTTAATCATGTCCCCCAGGATGCGACCCACACCAGTCGACTAACACCCAGGTACCTATTTGCTGCTAGGTGAACAGGACAACAGGTGTAAGGAAACGTGTCGAAATGTTTCCACCCGCCGGGAATCGAACCCGGGCCCTCCGTGTGTGAAGCGGGAGCTTTAGCCACCAGGCCACCGGGCCTGTGAATGTAGTGAATGTAAGCAGAGGTTTGCAATACACACCTGTCATTTTACCTGTTCATGAGACAAAGTACACAAGACACACCTGTCATTTTACCTGTTCATGAGACAAAGTACACAAGACACACCTGTCATTTTACCTGTTCATGAGACAAAGTACACAAGACACACCTGTCATTTTACCTGTTCATGAGACAAAGTGCAGAACATCAATCCAACCTTAGTTGTAATGCCTTAATTTGTTTTTTGTATACCTTTTTTTGTCCATGAACATAAGCAAATAATAATAATTGCTACTGTAGTCTTAAGTCAGGCTTAAGCTTGCCCAAAATACTACTTTGTATAACCATGGGTTTTCTCCGTGCAGAATCAAATGTTGCCTGTCTCTATACAAACGTTGCATCGTGTGGAAATTTGACCTTGATTTTTTTTTTAACATGTCAGCCATGTCCCACCAAGGCAGGGTGATCCAAGAGAGAAAAATACTTTCACCATCATTCGACACTTTCACCATCATTCACGCATAATCGCTGCCTTTGCCGAGGCGCTCGGAAATGGCAGTTTACATGTCACTCCAAACGGTCAACATCCCAAACCCCTCCTTCAAATTAAGTGCAGGAAATGTGGTTCCCACCTCCAGGACTTAAAGTCCGGTTAACCAGTTTCTATGAAACCCTTCACAAAATATTACCCTGCTCACACTCCAACAGCTCATCAGCTCCCAAAAATAACTTTACATATTTTTAACATTTTAAAATTACTAATCAATGCGACAGGACAGGTTCGAACCGATGAACTTCGACGAGAGAAAAGAGACCGAATGCACCGGGCTGTGTGGCCAGTGCAAACTGAATGAGATTCTATTTCACAGTTGTCTGACAGGATGGTAGTTCCTCCCTCGATGGCTGCTACCAATCTACAACCTGTGAGCATTGGTTCTATGGATTAATCTCCATTCTTTCACAAGCAGCAAAAGACCACCTGTGAAATGTCTACACTAGGCTTCACTTGTACTCTGCATAACCATGGCCTTAAACACAGACTCCAGTGTCACCTATTTCTGTATCAACACTGCATCATGTTGAAATAAACTAGTACATATAAATTTATATCTACCAACATAAAATGATAACGTACGTACGTACTTTCGTGAAGAGTATGCACAAGAGTGAAGAGCACGTCAATTTATGAAGAGTACGTACAAGCATGAAGAGCACGTAAATTTATGAAGAGTACATATGAGCACAAAGAGCACGTAAATTCGTTCGTGAAGAGTACGTACGGGCATGAAGAGTCTCTGGGATGAACAAGGCTTGTAGAGTTTCCTCCATGCTGATGCATCTTGTCCTGGTGGGAAGGTGATGCTGTGAATGTTTTGAGATAGTTTCTCTCCCTCACTTCTGCTGGCCACGATGCATGCTGTAACATAACAACCACTATGACAGAATTTGATAACACAAGTGAAAGCCAAATTTCAAAACATTTCTTAGAAATGGAAAAATGGTTGGCAAAAGCATTTCAGAATTTTGGGGGATCTTTCATCAGAGAAATTTAAAAAAAATATAGAAAAAGGTCACATACAGGAGAGAAACATTATGATGGTCCATCCTGCATTATTGTCAATAATCAAGACGCGATCAAAGCTTTGTCATAAGGCTCCTCCACTAAGTGCAGGTTACTGGCATATTGTTTCAGCCACAGTATTTTGATTTATTATTCTCCTTCTTTAGAAAAAACAAGAAAAAACACAAGGGTCTTACCAGAGGCTCATGTTGAGAACATTTCTGACATACAGTCAAGTTTCAACATAATGAACTAATAGGGGGAATTTTCCAAGTATCTTACATCAGAAAAACGTAAAACAAAACAAAAAATAAGTGGAAAAAGCACTGAAGTATGTATTCTACTGTATACCTAATATAGTACACTGCAGTAGCCTGGAACCTAACCTGTTGTATAAGTGGGGCCTTCCTGTACTGCAGTAGCCTGGAACCTAACCTGTTGTATAAGTGGGGCTCTCATGTACTGCAGTAGTCTGGAACCTAACCTGTTGTGTAAGTGGGGCCCTCCTGTACTGCAGTAGTCTGGAACCTAACCTGTTGTATAAGTGGGGCCCTCCTGTACTGCAGTAGCCTGGAACCTAACCTGTTGTATAAGTGGGCCCTCCTGTACTGCAGTAGCCTGGAACCTAACCTGTTGTATAAGTGGGGCCCTCCTGTACTGCAGTAGCCTGGAACCTAACCTGTTGTATAAGTGGGGCCTTCCTGTACTGCAGTAGCCTGGAACCTAACCTGTTGTATAAGTGGGGCCTTCCTGTACTGCAGTAGCCTGGAACCTAACCTGTTGTATAAGTGGGGCCTTCCTGTACTGCAGTAGCCTGGAACCTAACCTGTTGTATAAGTGGGGCCTTCCTGTACTGCAGTAGCCTGGAACCTAACCTGTTGTATAAGTGGGGCCTTCCTGTACTGCAGTAGCCTGAAACCTAACCTGTATTATAAGTGGGGCCTTCCTGTACTGCAGTAGTCTGGAACCTAACCTGTTGTATAAGTGGGGCCTTCCTGTACTGCAGTATTCTGGAACCTAACCTGTTGTATAAGTGGGCCCTCCTGTACTGCAGTAGTCTGGAACCTAACCTGTTGTATAAGTGGGGCCTTCCTGTACTGCAGTAGCCTGGAACCTAACCTGTTGTATAAGTGGGCCCTCCTGTACTGCAGTAGCCTGGAACCTAACCTGTTGTATAAGTGGGGCCCTCCTGTACTGCAGTAGCCTGGAACCTAACCTGTTGTATAAGTGGGGCCTTCCTGTACTGCAGTAGCCTGGAACCTAACCTGTTGTATAAGTGGGGCCTTCCTGTACTGCAGTAGCCTGGAACCTAACCTGTTGTATAAGTGGGGCCTTCCTGTACTGCAGTAGCCTGGAACCTAACCTGTTGTATAAGTGGGGCCTTCCTGTACTGCAGTAGCCTGGAACCTAACCTGTTGTATAAGTGGGGCCTTCCTGTACTGCAGTAGCCTGGAACCTAACCTGTTGTATAAGTGGGCCCTCCTGTACTGCAGTAGCCTGGAACCTAACCTGTTGTATAAGTGGGCCCTCCTGTACTGCAGTAGCCTGGAACCTAACCTGTTGTATAAGTGGGGCCCTCCTGTACTGCAGTAGCCTGGAACCTAACCTGTTGTATAAGTGGGGCCCTCCTGTACTGCAGTAGTCTGGAACCTAACCTGTTGTATAAGTGGGGCGTTCCTGTACTGCAGTAGTCTGGAACCTAACCTGTTGTGTAAGTGGGCCCTCCTGTACTGCAGTAACCTGGAATCTAACCTGTTGTATAAGTGGGGCCCTCCTGTACTGCAGTAGCCTGGAACCTAACCTGTTGTATAAGTGGGGCCCTCCTGTACTGCAGTAGCCTGGAACCTAACCTGTTGTATAAGTGGGGCTCTCCTGTACTGCAGTAGCCTGGAACCTAACCTGTTGTATAAGTGCGGCCCTCCTGTACTGCAGTAGCCTGGAACCTAACCTGTTGTATAAGTGGGGCCCTCCTGTACTGCAGTAGTCTGGAACCTAACCTGTTGTATAAGTGGGGCGTTCCTGTACTGCAGTAGTCTGGAACCTAACCTGTTGTATAAGTGGGGCCCTCCTGTACTGCAGTAGCCTTCCCTGGGCAGCTGTGTGGGCATAATGTCTATGCTGCACACCAGTACCCTGGGGCCCTTGAAGCTGTAACAGGGTTCCACAATATTAATCATAATGTATGATTTACATGTTATAGAATATTGTTAAGTACAAAGAAAGCCACTAACTCTGTCTGTCGTTATTTCTCTCACTATCTTTACTTGTGTACCTGTTAGTGTCTTTATACTGGTCGGCGTCGTAGAGACAGAAGGGCGTTGTCAATGGTGGTACACTTTGTCACGAACTCTCTAGATCCTCCAGGATCTGCTGAGACGTCACAGATGGCCAGCATCCTGTGTGGCAGTGATGGTGAACCTCTCTGTAATAAGCAACATCATCTTCATTATCATAATAATAATAATTAGTATGTGGTTTTTTTTGTACATGATTATCTATTTAGAGACCACAGTATGTCTATCAGTGGACACCGAGGGGAATGAGTCTAAATTTTATTTTGTGGATTATTACTATTATTATTACTATTATTATATTCAAAATAGGCACTAAGTCTGTATGTAAGGAACTGAGAAATACAAATAGGTAAGTATAGGCAGACAGAGAGGAAGAAAAAGGCTGTGGGTCCAAGATTGCTGAGTAGATGTGCAGACCAGCTAGCAGCACCTCTAACTCACATCTATTAGCAGTGCCTAGTAGTGCAAATGGCCTTCTCTGTTCACAAAAGGAAGAGCAGAATGGAAATCAACAACCACAGACTTGTGTCAGTTTTATTAATCACTGGCAAGATTCCTGAGACAATAACCTCACAACGAATGAGGATGAGTTTTTCCACTACCATTCACTTCCTTGTGACCGTCAATATGGCTTCAGAAAAGGTTACTCGTCTGCTGATCTGTTGTTAAACTTCTCCACTAAGTGGAGCCAGTCGCTAGATGAATCCACACTCAGCTGTGTAGTAACACTGGACATTGCTACATTTCCACCGAGTATGGCACCAGGGACTCTTGGCAAAACTGCAAGCACTAGGAGTCACCAGCTAGATCTACACTATGTCTTCTCATTGATTACCTCCAAGGTATATCTCTAAGTGTAGTTCTGAGTGGAACAGAGTCAACAAGACACACTACTAGTGCCAGTGTATCACAGGGAAGTGTGCTTATGCTATTGTTATGGAATGTTTATTTCAATGACCTTCAGCTCATTCTAGAATCCCATGCATATAGAGATCACTGTACTCTAACATTCACTTATCCAGGAGAGGAAATGCTAGCTGCTCTACATTAAATCAATCACCAGCTTACAGCTATATTAGCCTAGGAAAAATGATGGCAGGTTGCATTTGCTTCTAAGAAAACACAGATGATGGTCTCTAGGCACCGTGATAGTAATGCTGGAGCAGCGGTAAGAATGAATGGGAGAGTGTTGGTACCCTGAGATGAGGTTGATATCCTTGGGGTAAAATTTGACTCTAAACAGTAGAGGCCGCAAGACTCTTTACGAGGCAAGACTGCGTACACCTTGAGTATACTCCACTTTCTTGGATTGCCTGCCCCATGTCTCATCTGTGATTTCTTGACAGAAAAGAGAACAGAGCAAGATGACTTATCTCTCGTCTGAACCCAGCCTGGACAGATCCATCATTTCAACAGCCTTCAACACTGCAGGGATGTGGGTTGCCTTACTGTTGTAGACAAGGCCAATAGTGTCAAAGTATTTCCACTCCAAGAACAGCAAGAAGTGAGCTTCTACACCGCAAGACAGGCAGCAAGCAGCAACTACACTCCTTGTGAGCAGGACAATGACCTTGTGAGCAGGACAATGACCTTGTGAGTAGGACAATAACCTTGTGAGCAGGACAATGACCTTGTGAGTAGGACAATAACCTTGTGAGCAGGACAATGACCTTGTGAGCAAAACCTTGTAAGCAGGACAATGACCTTGTGAGCAGGACAATGACCATGTGAGCAGGACAATAACCTTGTGAGCAGGACAATGACCTTGTGACCAGGACAATGACCATGTGAGCAGGACAATAACCTTGTGAGCAGGACAATGACCTTGTGAGCAAAACAACCTTGTAATCAGGACAATGACCTTGTGAGCAGGACAATAACCTTGTGAGCAGGACAATGACCTTGTGAGCAAAACAATAACCTTGTGAGCAAAACAACCTTGTGAGGACAATAACCTTGTGAGCAGGACAATGACCATGTGAGCAGGACAATAACCTTGTGAGCAGGACAATGACCTTGTGAGCAAAACAATAACCTTGTGAGCAAAACAATAACCTTGTGAGCAGGACAATGACCTTGTGAGCAGGACAATAACCTTGTGAGCAAAACAACCTTGTGAGCAGGACAATGACCTTATGAGCAGGACAATGACCTTGTATGCAGGATGACCTTGTGAGCAGGACAATGACCTTGTATGCAGGGTGACCTTGTGAGCAGGACAATGACCATGTAAGCAGGACAATGACCTTATAAGGAATGGGAAAGAAAATGTAACAGAGGAAGTGGGAGCCAAATAACAACCAGGGAGCGACTCCCACGGAGCACGACTGTGAAAGAGAAGCACGGAGTTACTTAACACTATGAATGATGTAGTCCAAGCTTTGGTCGTTAAAATTGAATATAAATATCTTACCTCCTAGGTGTCTGGGAAGGAAAAACTGGGTTTAGCTTCTCTCCTAGGTATCCTAGAAGAGGAGAAAAACATGCCTTACTTTCCCAGTATTAGAATGGAGGAGGCCTACAATAATGATCTACTTATAGGCATTGGAGTAGACCAGCGAAGAGGCGGGGCCAGGAGAGACGACTCGCCCCTGCAACCACAAATAGGCGAGTGCACACAAACTGGAATGTACTAGTGAAGACACTGAGCACAGAAAAGACAGAACACAATTTAAATCTTTCTGCAGTTTAAGTACTAAGGTGAGCAAAAAATTCTAACTCTGTGAGAAAAGACAGATGTATCTCTCAGGATGTTCTTCATATTCGACAGCATTGTACTGTCCACTGTCTTGATGAACCAAGTGATCGCAGCGGCTCACCTCTCAACAGTAAATGTTGTTGGTCGCTGCTCACAGAAAAAAATAACTAAGTCACACAGGGGAAATAAACATGGCATGGTTTGTGACCAGTTACTGGTGGAGGTTTGAGCCTTCACCCAGTAATACAACTGGTGTGGGTCACATCCTGGGGACAAAATTACCGTATCTCACAGCTTATGACTTGTTTTATTTCAATGGTTCAGTATTGTATATAACTGGGAGAGCTACAGCCCAACCCACAACCCAACTTACAACTCCCATAACTGACCTTCAGTTTATAAGATGCAGTGATTTTTGGGAGACATTTTATGGGGAAAAAATGCATCTAATAAGCCACAAAATACAATAACCTAAGTTGCAGGAAATGCTCTGCATAACAAGGGATTTTCTATATACTGTACATAGTAGTATGTCACTAATGTTAGCTATGGTCTGTATACCTTGTACAGTTAGTCCTTGACTTACAAACACATTGAGAATCTTGTGTATTATATCATTACAGGAGGCCCTCCATATTAGAGAGTGTTGGGGATCGAGAACCTCGCAAATCTTGAAAATTCACAAATGTTTGGTGCACAAATATGATGTAGGGAAATATAATAATACTGTACTGTAGCAGTCGCAAATGTTTTTATGTGCAAATACATTGCAGGGAATATTAATAATAGCATTTACTTCGCCTAACAATATTGCTGCCTTAACCTATTGAACCACAAAATATCATAAAACACATGAAAACTTCATAAATTATTGTATATACATGTTATGATTGGGTGGCTGGGCATTCACGAATATTCGAAGCTCGCGAAATTGGAACTCACAAAAGTGGAGGGCTAGCTTATTGTGTATATTATTATACACAATACAGAAAGTCCCCAACGTGTTCTTAAGTTGAAGACTTCCTCTATTATGAATATTTTAGACAATACACGAGATTCTTGACGTGTTTATAAGTCAAGGATTTACTATAGGTACATGTACTTGCAGAGGTAGATTATTATTATTATTATCATTATTATTATTAATCATGTTAAACAATTCTTACAACCAAAACACTCACCCAGTCTTTATTTTCAAGCACCAACATGATCAAAAGTTTAGAATTACAGCAACAGTAGAAACATCACTGTTAAAGGCACAGGAAAGTGCTCCTTGACTTACAATGGGGTTATGTTCCAAAGAACCCATCGTAAGTTGAAAATATTGTAGTAGAATATAAATATATGCTAAATAAATAACAAATTAATAACTACTGTCACTGAACCAGTAAATAATCAAATAATTACTGTAATACAGCCTCTCCTCACTTAGCGACGTACTCGTTTACCAACGCCACCCAGGATAGGGAGGGTTAGCCAGCCAGGGTAGTGCGTGCTAGCCACCCAGGATAATCCAGGGTAGGGAGTGTTAGCCACCCAGGATAACCCAGGGTAGGGAGTGTTAGCCACCCAGGATAACCCAGGGTAGGGAGGGTTAGCCACCCAGGTTAACCCAGGGTAGGGAGGGTTAGCCACCCAGGATAACCCAGGATATGGAGTGTTAGCCACCCAGGATAACCCAGGGTAGGAAGGGTTAGCCACCCAGAATAACATAAGGTAGGGAGTGTTAGCCACTCAGGATAACCCAGGGTAGGGAGTGTTAGCCACTCAGGATAACCCAGGGTAGGGAGTGTTAGCCACCCAGGATAAACAAGGGTAGGGAGGGTTAGCCACCCAGGATAACTCAGGGTAGGGAGTGTTAGCCACCCAGGTTAACCCAGGGTAGGGAGTGTTAGCCACCCAGGTTAACCCAGGGTAGGGAGGGTTAGCCACCCAGGATAACCCAGGGTATGGAGTGTTAGCCACCCAGGATAACCCAGGGTAGGAAGGGTTAGCCACCCAGAATAACATAAGGTAGGGAGTGTTAGCCACTCAGGATAACCCAGGGTAGGGAGTGTTAGCCACTCAGGATAACCCAGGGTAGGGAGTGTTAGCCACCCAGGATAAACAAGGGTAGGGAGGGTTAGCCACCCAGGATAACTCAGGGTAGGGAGTGTTAGCCACCCAGGTTAACCCAGGGTAGGGAGTTAGCCACCCAGGTTAACCCAGGGTAGGGAGGGTTAGCCACCCAAAGTAACCCAGGGTAGGGAGTGCTAGCCACCCAGGATAACCCAGGGTAGGGAGTGTTAGCCACCCAGGATAACCCAGGGTAGGGAGTGTTAGCCACCCAGGTTAACCCAGGGTAGGGAAGGTTAGCCACCCAGGATAACCCAGGGTAGGGAAGGTTAGCCACCCAGGGTAACCCAGGGAAGGGTGTTAGCCACCCAGGATGTTACAAAAAATGTGATTTCTAATAAGCTTAGAGATCTCCAGGTAATACTAGAAAGTACTGCCCTTCTAGCATCCAGCCTGTTACTGGGTTTTCATAACAAGTAGTCAGTATCCTGGTCCAATTATCCATTAGAATTCAATAAGAATTATTAGTGCTTCAGAATTACAACTGGTAGGCTACTAACTAAAGAAATTAAAATTTAATAAATTTATTAATAACAAAGTCTAGAGGTATAAGATTAAAGTAAATTAAATTAATCAATTGAATATAATATAGGATTCAAGTTGCTACATGCCCATGCACTCTGCCCCAGGGCCAGACTCATGGAACTTCGTGTTCATCAAGAACTGCAAGAAGCCCCTATCACGAGCCTTTTCCATCCTATGGAGAGGGAGCATGGACACGGGGGTCGTCCCACAGTTACTAAAAACAACAGACATAGCCCCACTCCACAAAGGGGGCAGTAAAGCAACAGCAAAGAACTACAGACCGATAGCACTAACATCCCATATCATAAAAATCTTTGAAAGGGTCCTAAGAAGCAAGATCACCACCCATCTAGAAACCCATCAGTTACACAACCCAGGGCAACATGGGTTTAGAACAGGTCGCTCCTGTCTGTCTCAACTATTGGATCACTACGACAAGGTCCTAAATGCACTAGAAAATAAAAAGAATGCAGATGTAATATATACAGACTTTGCAAAAGCCTTCGACAAGTGTGACCATGGCGTAATAGCGCACAAAATGCGTGCTAATGGGATAACAGGAAAAGTCGGTCGATGGATCTATAATTTCCTCACTAACAGAACACAGAGAGTAGTCGTCAACAGAGTAAAGTCCGAGGCAGCTACGGTGAAAAGCTCTGTTCCACAAGGCACAGTACTCGCTCCCATCTTGTTCCTCATCCTCATATCCGACATAGACAAGGATGTCAGCCACAGCACCGTGTCTTCCTTTGCAGATGACACCCAAATCTGCATGACAGTGTCTTCCATTGCAGACACTGCAAGGCTCCAGGCGGACATCAACCGAATCTTTCAGTGGGCTGCAGAAAACAATATGAAGTTCAACGATGAGAAATTTCAATTACTCAGATATGGTAAACACGAGGAAATTAAATCTTCATCAGAGTACAAAACAAATTCTGGCCACAAAATAGAGCGAAACACCAACGTCAAAGACCTGGGAGTGATCATGTCGGAGGATCTCACCTTCAAGGACCATAACATTGTATCAATCGCATCTGCTAGAAAAATGACAGGCTGGATAATGAGAACCTTCAAAACTAGGGAGGCCAAGCCCATGATGACACTCTTCAGGTCACTTGTTCTATCTAGGCTGGAATATTGCTGCACACTAACAGCACCTTTCAAGGCAGGTGAAATTGCTGACCTAGAAAATGTACAGAGAACCTTCACGGCACGCATAATGGAGATAAAACACCTCAATTACTGGAAGCGCTTGAGGTTCCTGAACCTGTATTCCCTGGAACGCAGGCGGGAGAGATACATGATTATATACACCTGGAAAATCCTAGAGGGACTAGTACCGAACTTGCACACGAAAATCACTCGCTACGAAAGCAAAAGGCTTGGCAGACGATGCAACATCCCCCCAATGAAAAGCAGGGGTGTCACTAGCACGTTAAGAGACCATACAATAAGTGTCAGGGGCCCGAGACTGTTCAACTGCCTCCCAGCATACATAAGGGGGATTACCAACAGACCCCTGGCAGTCTTCAAGCTGGCACTGGACAAGCACCTAAAGTCGGTTCCTGACCAGCCGGGCTGTGGCTCGTACGTTGGTTTGCGTGCAGCCAGCAGCAACAGCCTGGTTGATGAGGCTCTGATCCACCAGGAGGCCTGGTCACAGACCGGGCCGCGGGGGCGTTGACCCCCGGAACTCTCTCCAGGTAAACTCCAGGTAAACTTCTCTCGTGTACAGTAGTATTGTGCTGAAGGCACATGTCACATTTATACGTCTTAAGTACCGTCTGGTACATTAACATTTAATAAAAATATATACAAATAAGTGTGTGTATGTGTGTAAGTGCTCTAAGTAGTTCGCTATGTCTCAAGACTCGACTAGACTTAAACCAATGACTGACAAAGTCCTCACATCAATTAACTTCTTGACCACCTGGCAATCAGAACATCTTGCTTGAACAATAAAACGACTGATAAGCCGAACAACAATATAGCAACCAATAGCGACACAATCAGGAACAAGGAGATAATATAACAACACTAAGTAGGGACCACCTGCAGATCCTCCACAAGTCACAAAACTCCCATACTACTGAATCTAAGTTCAGCATAAGAAAATCCCCAGCTGTGACAGTACACAGATACCAGTACAAATTTGGTCAGAAGCAGCAGCTCAGGACCTGAGTTTCTCAGTGTCTATAAGACACACAACCTCAGTACAACGTCGAAAATCACTAAGTCTAGACAATGTTCTGTGAACAGAGTTCCACAGAACGAACAACAAGAAAGCGACAGAGATCTTCCAACAAGGGCCCACAAGAGAGGAGTTGAGGGACCTCCTGCTAGAATGACGTCCAACCGACCAGAGAGTGAGTCAGCCCCGACTGACTACTCCAGGCGAGGTGTGATCACCCCACCTGATCACGTGATCACTCCGTGGACAGCTGCTGCCCAGCAACACCGAGAAGCCGGCAGGGAAACAAGCAACGAACGATAATTACAGTAGTTAGACAATCAAGACTTGAACTATGAGCACTGAATAATATATACATGTGTTACATCCTACCTAACAAAAGTAACTAAGTCAAATAATAATATAAAGCAATATATTTACTATTTAGCTATTATCGCAAATATAAGCAATATAAAATTATAAGAAAAGGTAATATACATTATATACATTGTGACACATTCAGGGGTCACAGTACAGGATAACCCAGGGAAGGGAGGGTTAGCCACCCAGGATAACTCAGGGTAGGGAGTGTTAGCCACCCAGGATAACCCAGGGTAGGGAGTGTTAGCCACCCAGGGTAACCCAGGGTAGGGAGGGTTAGCCACCAAGAATAACCCAGGGTAGGGAGGTTTAGCCACCCAGGGTAACCAAGGGTAGGAAGGGTAAGCCACCCAGGATACCCCAGGGTAGGGAGTCCTAGCCACCCACCAGACCCATGCTGGGTCTGGTGTAGTGCTCCATCCTAGAGTGGAGATGACCAGACTGGGTGGGTCATTGGGCTAATCCGTGGGGGGTCATTGGTCTAATCAGGGGGAGGGGGGACATGGACCTGCTCCACATGGGTCAGTAGGCCCGCTGCAGTGTTCCTTCTTTCTTATGTTCTAATGTTCTTATAACCCAGGGTAGGGAGTGTTAGCCACCCAGGATAACCCAGAGTAAGGAGTGTTAGCTATCCAGGGTAGGGAGGCTTAGCCTCCAAGGATAACCGAGGGTAGGGAGGGTTATCCACCCAGGATAACCCAGAGTAAGGAGTGTTAGCTACCCAGGGTAGGGAGGCTTAGCCTCCAAGGATAATCGAGGGTAGGGAGGGTTAGACACCCAGGGTAACCCAGGGTAGGGAGGGTTAGCCACCCAGGATAACCCAGGGTAGGGAGGGTTAGCCACCCAGGATAACCCAGGGTAGGGACAGTCACATCCTGGTTGTTAGTGGACTGGTGTGGGTTGCATCCTGGGTGTTAGTGGGCTGGTGTGGGTCGCATCCTGGGTGTCAGTGGACTGGTGTGGGTCGCATCCTGGGTGTTAGTGGACTAGTGGGGGTCACATTCTGGGTGTTAGTGGACTGGTGTGGGTCACATCCTAGATGTTAGTGGACTGGTGTGGGTCACATCCTAGGTGTTAGTGGACTGGTGTGGGTCACATCCTAGGTGCTAGTGGACTGGTGTGGGTCGCATCCTGGGTGTTAGTGGACTGGTGTGGGTCACATCCTGGGTGTTAGTGGACTGGTGTGTTTCTCATCCTGGGTGTTAGTGGACTGGTGTGGGTTGCACCCTGGGTGTTAGCAGACTGGTGTGGGTTGCATCCTGGGTGTTAGTAGACTGGCATGGGTCGCATCCTGGGTGTTAGTGGACTGGTGTGGGTCACATCCTGGGTGTTAGTGGACTGGTGTGGGTCACATCCTGGGTGTTAGTGGACTGGTGTGGGTGGCATCCTGGGTGTTAGTCAACTGGTGTGGGTGGCATCCTGGGTGTTAGTCGACTGGTGTGGGTGGCATCCTGGGTGTTAGTCGACTGGTGTGGGTCGCATCCTGGGTGTTAGTCGACTGGTGTGGGTGGCATCCTGGGTGTTAGTCGACTGGTGTGGGTGGCATCCTGGGTGTTAGTCGACTGGTGTGGGTGGCATCCTGGGTGTTAGTCGACTGGTGTGGGTGGCATCCTGGGGGACAAGATTAAGGACCACAATGGAAATAAGTTAAGACAGTCCTTGATGACGCACTGACTTTCTTGGGTTATCCTGGGTGGCTAACCCTCCGGGGTTAAAAATCCCAACGAAATCTTATCTTATCTTAACCAAGAGGGTTCCCTCTGCGCCTGTGCGGATGTGTGGGGGAAGAGGTCGAGACGGGGCATCGAGGAGCGGGAGTGTTCGGAATAGAGTTAAGAAATAACAAAAAAGGCAAAATACCGTGTGTAGAGTTAAGAGGCTGGGAAAGCATGGGACCAGGAAATTGGCATTCATGGCGGCCTAAGGATTAATATAGGCCTTACTTCATAATGGAAGTGTCGTAACTGTTCCTGGTGAAGAGTGAGGGAACATGATTTACGGGACCACCGTAATAAAGTGGCAAAATTAGTGAATAATGGTAGGACCAGTGGTGACTGGCGCGTCGCCATGGAGTGTGTCCCGGGGAAAAATACCCATGATTTAATCGTCACTCATCGGTCTCAGATCTTAATGGAGTGGCCTCCAATGTGTATAATAATTAAACCGTATGGTGGGCTAAGAAGTAATCAGTGATAATAAGACCAAGTTCAGAGAATGTGTGAAGTGAAATGAGTCGCCGCTCTCAGAGTGAGCATCTGTTATCCTCGTGGTTACTGTCCCGAGGATAGTGAAGTTTTTATGGAGTCACGACTTCTAAACCGGGACAAACCGACGGATACCTCGTCCTGCTGGAATAAGAACCGTGTTGGTGTAGCAGGACATCGAAATGAGATGGTGAATGGAGGAAATAAGGAGCATCAGTCACCCACAGTTAAGTAACCCTTCTAGTTATAGCAGACTGATACTGGCCAGTTAGGTATGTTGTAATTGGATAGGTTGTGGGTGATCCAGCTACATCAAGTGACCACCAGAGAATATCTGTCCACAGTTATTTAGTAGCGCCGTACTTGTGGGTGCTATCCAATTTATACTGGTCTCGGATAGATATGGGTAAGATTGTGAGGTCGAAGGGGCCACCTGCAGTGACCAGGGGTGGCAAAGTTTTCTCACATGTCTACACGGGGTGACTACAGTAAACAATATGGTTGTTGTCTCCCAATGAGATTAGTTCGACCCCCCAAAAGTCAAAATATTCCTGTTTGTAATAACTTAGCGGTTTCTTTTTTGTGTGTATAGAATTCTACTTAATAATTTATATTACTTGTATGCATGTAATGTTGAGGTACATACAGGTAACACCCTAGAAAATTTTCCATATGATCCTTTTAATATAAATTATGAAGTAAAATTACTTGCTAGTCACAATTATTATAATCATAAGCGCTAAATCCGCAAGGGTCTTTTATTTAAATTATGAATTACCTCAGGAAATTATTTAATCTAGTCTATTAATACTCCAAGGAGGGACCTTGATCACACTGAAGGGCTCTTGATCCAGGACGTTGGAGCTGCTCTTACCCCTTGGATTAAACTTGTCACCTCCTACTCCATAGGTTACGTACGGCCCCTACTGGTTTAGCGCTCCTTTAAGAATTCAACCCCCCTCCACCTTATTTTCTTGGGGAAGCGCTAAATACACAGGGGTTACACATATGTTGTGGATAGGGAGACGTTTTGGTTTGATCCAAGGATGAGGAGTCCAATTCCTTGGATCAAGAGCCCCTTGGCAGCCATCAAGATAACCCCTACATATATACTTACCATAATTAGCAATGTTATCCTGACAGGGAGGCGCTAAACCCGTAAGGGGACGATATAAAGATGATGTATTAATGTCTAAAAGGTTATGGCAGGTAAACCCGTAAGGGTAGAAAGGAGCAACAACAATAAACATCTCAACTCTCTGACGGTCACACAAACACTGACATTTTCCTCCCTGAAGTGAAGTTACTAAGACTGATAACTCTACCTAGTGCTCACTCTCACCACCAGAGGCGCTCACCTCTACCTAGTGCTCACTCTCACCACCAGAGGCGCTCACCTCTACCTAGTGCTCACTCTCACCACCAGAGGCGCTCACCTCTACCTAGTGCTCACTCTCACCACCAGAGGCGCTCACCTCTACCATCTTCCTTATTACATATATAGGGGGAAGGGGCGCTAAACCCGTATGTGGGTCATAGCACCTGGGGAGGATGGGAGACATTTAGATTCCATCCAATTACTTATTATAATCAAAACTAAGTGCTAAACCCATAAGGGTAATACAGATCAAATGCTTTAGATCAAGAGCCCCAAACTAGCATCAAGGCCCCTCCCTGGAGAACACCAATAGCATCATATTCATAAAAAGCTGTAAACCCACAAGGGTCATTCATCACTACACAGTACTGAAGACTGTACATCAGCACCTTGATTATATTACCTACTTTTACTACATATGAAAATATACAACAGCAGAGAGGAGCTTCATCAACAAGTTTTACCTGTCAAATAGGATTCTTCTGTCAATGACTGACTAAAGAAGCCGCTCCATAGGCAAAATATCTCACTAAAGTTCCTCTTTATATTGTGTCATCACCACTTGTCAATTTTGAACTGTCTCCATCTCTTGTGGCTTATCCAAATATTGCCATTCAAGGTTCAACTCAATAAGCTACCTTTTGTATCATAATAACCAGTTGTTTGTATCACTGACCTTCAACTGTTGCATTCATATGTAACTGTGGTTTAGTTCCTGTACAAATTCTTTTCAACAAACGAGCCGTATCCCACCGAGACAAAGTAACCTAAAACGAAAAAACGAGTTTTTCTTTTTAAATTTAGTAATTTATACTGGGGAAGAGGTTACTAGTTGTTTTTTAGTTTAATATGTTTATTATGCACCCCATACCCATCCTGTGGGCGGTAGTGAAAAGATTACAGAGGTACATAATTGGTCCAGGGACTGGACTCCAAAGTTTTGATAGCTGAGCAAGTTACAGAGGTAATGAACTCACAATTTACAAAGGTAATGAACTCACAATTTACAAAGGTAATGAACTCACAATTTACAAAGGTAATGAACTCACAATTTACAAAGGTAATGAACTCCAGGTAAGTCTGGTCACAATCATGACAAGTTACAAAGGTATTTACAGATTACTAGCCCCTTGCATTTCTGACTGCCTGTAGGACCGCTATATTCAGTTCCTGCACAAATTCAATCTCTTTCAAAGTGTGGCAATCATAAATGTTGATGTTTGTAAGTGAGTTTGTCAGTTGGGACCATGTTATAGTCACCAGCATGTAATCCATGTTATAAGTATTAAGAAAACAACAAACCAGGAGATCGCTGAGTGACTTTACTCGGTGACCCAGGGTACTCAAACCAGGAGATCGCTGAGTGACCTTACTCGGTGACCCAGGGTACTCAAACCAGGAGATCGCTGAGTGACCTTACTCGGTGACCCAGGGTACTCAAACCAGGAGATCACTGAGTGACCTTACTCGGTGACCCAGGGTACTCAAACCAGGAGATCGCTGAGTGACCTTACTCTGGAAGTTTTAGCAGAAAAGGTCGAGAACCAAAACCTAGTCATTGTGGTAGTCTACAAGCCTCCGGATGCAACATCCCAGCAATTCCAGGAACAGCTGTTAAAAATTGACCACTGTCTGGAAAATCTTCCAGCTCCTGCACCCAACATCTTGCTCCTGGGGGATTTCAACTTAAGGCACCTAAAATGGAGGAATATAGCAAATAATATTGTTGCAGTAATAACACCAGGAGGCAGCTCTGATGAAAACTCACACTCACAAGAGCTTTTAAATCTCTGCACAAAATTCAATTTAAACCAGCAAATAATAGAGCCTACTAGACTGGAGAATACACTAGACCTCATCTTCACTAACAATGATGATCTGATAAGAAATGTCACCATATCAAAAATAATATACTCAGATCACAACATAATTGAGGTTCAGACATGTATGCGTGGAGCCCCTGACCGACAGACTAGTCACGAGGGAGCATTCACCAAATTCAACTTCAATAACAAAAACATAAAGTGGGACCAAGTAAACCAAGTCCTAACCGATATAAGCTGGTAAGATATACTAAGCAACACAGACCCCAACTTATGCCTAGAACAGATTAACTCGGTGGCACTCGATGTATGCACAAGGCTTATTCCTCTAAGAAAAAGGAGTAGTAGATGTAAAATAGAAAGAGACAGGCGCTCCCTTTACAGGCGATGGAAAAGAATAACAGAGCGGCTAAAAGAGGTCAATATATCTGAAATGCGTAGGGAGACACTGGTCAGAGAAATAGCAAGCATCGAACTTAAGCTAAAAGAATCCTTTAGGAGTCAGGAATCGCGGGAAGAAATAAAAGCCATAAATGAAATCGAAAGAAACCCAAAGTATTTCTTCTCCTATGCCAAATCAAAATCGAGAACAACGTCCAGTATTGGGCCCCTACTTAAACAAGATGGGTCCTACACAGATGACAGCAAGGAAATGAGTGAGCTACTCAAGTCCCAATATGACTCAGTTTTTAGCAAGCCGCTAACCAGACTGAGAGTCGAAGATCAAAATGAATTTTTTATGAGAGAGCCACAAAATTTGATTAACACAAGCCTATCCGATGTTATCCTGATGCCAAATGACTTCGAACAGGCGATAAATGACATGCCCATGCACTCTGCCCCAGGGCCAGACTCATGGAACTCTGTGTTCATCAAGAACTGCAAGAAGCCCCTATCATGAGCCTTTTCCATCCTATGGAGAGGGAGCATGGACACGGGGGTAGTCCCACAGTTACTAAAAACAACAGACATAGCCCCACTCCACAAAAGGGGCAGTAAAGCAACAGCAAAGAACTACAGACCAATAGCACTAACATCCCATATCATAAAAATCTTTGAAAGGGTCCTAAGAAGCAAGATCACCACCCATCTAGAAACCCATCAGTTACACAACCCAGGGCAACATGGGTTTAGAACAGGTCGCTCCTGTCTGTCTCAACTATTGGATCACTACGACAAGGTTCTAAATGCACTAGAAGACAAAAAGAATGCAGATGTAATATATACAAACTTTGCAAAAGCCTTCGACAAGTGTGACCATGGCGTAATAGCGCACAAAATGCGTGCTAAAGGAATAACAGGAAAAGTCGGTCGATGGATCTATAATTTCCTCACTAACAGAACAAAGAGAGTAGTCGTCAACAGAGTAAAGTCCGAGGCAGCTACGGTGAAAAGCTCTGTTCCACAAGGCACAGTACTCGCTCCCATCTTGTTCCTCATCCTCATATCCGACATAGACAAGGATGTCAGCCACAGCACCGTGTCTTCCTTTGCAGATGACACCCGAATCTGCATGACAGTGTCTTCCATTGCAGACACTGCAAGGCTCCAGGCGGACATCAACCAAATCTTTCAGTGGGCTGCAGAAAACAATATGAAGTTCAACGATGAGAAATTTCAATTACTCAGATATGGTAAACATGAGGAAATTAAATCTTCATCAGAGTACAAAACAAATTCTGGCCACAAAATAGAGCGAAACACCAACGTCGAAGACCTGGGAGTGATCATGTCGGAGGATCTCACCTTCAAGGACCATAACATTGTATCAATCGCATCTGCTAGAAAAATGACAGGATGGATAATGAAAACCTTCAAAATTAGGGAGGCCAAGCCCATGATGACACTCTTCAGATCACTTGTTCTATCTAGGCTGGAGTATTGCTGCACACTAACAGCACCTTTCAAGGCAGGTGAAATTGCCGACCTAGAAAATGTACAGAGAACTTTCACGGCGCGCATAACGGAGATAAAACACCTCAATTACTGGGAGCGCTTGAGGTTCCTAAACCTGTATTCCCTGGAACGCAGGAGGGAGAGATACATGATTATATACACCTGGAAAATCCTAGAGGGACTAGTACCGAACTTGAACACGAAAATCACTCACTACGAAAGCAAAAGACTTGGCAGACGATGCACCATCCCCCCAATGAAAAGCAGGGGTGTCACTAGCACGTTAAGAGACCATACAATAAGTGTCAGGGGCCCGAGACTGTTCAACTGCCTCCCAGCACACATAAGGGGGATTACCAACAGACCCCTGGCAGTCTTCAAGCTGGCACTGGACAAGCACCTAAAGTCAGTTCCTGATCAGCCGGGCTGTGGCTCGTACGTTGGTTTGCGTGCAGCCAGCAGCAACAGCCTGGTTGATCAGGCGCTGATCCACCAGGAGGCCTGGTCACAGACCAGGCCGCGGGGGCGTTGACCCCAGGAACTCTCTCCAGGTAACTCCAGGAACCACAAGTGCCAACATGTACACATGTAAGACTTGCCAACATGAACCACACATGTTGGACTTGCCAACATGAACCACACATGTAGGACTTGCCAACATGAACCACACATGCAGGACTTGCCAACATGAACCACACATGTTGGACTTGCCAACATGAACCACACATGTAGGACTTGCCAACATGAACCACACATGCAGGACTTGCCAACATGAACCACACATGTAGGACTTGCCAACATGAACCACACATGTAGGACTTGCCAACATGAACCACACATGCAGGACTTGCCAACATGAACCACACATGCAGGACTTGCCAACATGAACCACACATGTAGGACTTGCCAACATGAACCACACATGTAGGACTTGCCAACATGAACCACACATGTTGGACTTGCCAACATGAACCACACATGTAGGACTTGCCAACATGAACCACACATGTTGGACTTGCCAACATGAACCACACATGTTGGACTTGCCAACATGAACCACACATGTTGGACTTGCCAACATGAACCACACATGTTGGACTTGCCAACATGAACCACACATGTTGGACTTGCCAACATGAACCACACATGTAGGACTTGCCAACATGAACCACACATGTAGGACTTGCCAACATGAACCACACATGTTGGACTTGCCAACATGAACCACACGTGCCAACATGAACCACACATGTTGGACTTGCCAACATGAACCACACATGTTGGACTTGCCAACATGAACCACACATGTAGGACTTGCCAACATGAACCACACATGTAGGACTTGCCAACATGAACCACACATGTTGGACTTGCCAACATGAACCACACATGTTGGACTTGCCAACATGAACCACACATGTTGGACTTGCCAACATGAACCACACATGCA
Source organism: Cherax quadricarinatus (assembly GCF_038502225.1). Lineage (NCBI taxonomy): Eukaryota > Metazoa > Arthropoda > Malacostraca > Decapoda > Parastacidae > Cherax > Cherax quadricarinatus. The sequence goes on from NW_027195049.1 coordinate 559,328, forward strand.
GGACTTGCCAACATGAACCACACATGTTGGACTTGCCAACATGAACCACACGTGCCAACATGAACCACACATGTTGGACTTGCCAACATGAACCACACATGTTGGACTTGCCAACATGAACCACACATGTAATACTTGCCAACATGAACCACACATGTAGGACTTGCCAACATGAACCACACATGTTGGACTTGCCAACATGAACCACACATGTAGGACTTGCCAACATGAACCACACATGTTGGACTTGCCAACATGAACCACACGTGCCAACATGAACCACACATGCAGGACTTGCCAACATGAACCACACATGCAGGACTTGCCAACATGAACCACACATGCAGGACTTGCCAACATGAACCACACATGCAGGACTTGCCAACATGAACCACACATGTTGGACTTGCCAACATGAACCACACATGCAGGACTTGCCAACATGAACCACACATGTTGGACTTGCCAACATGAACCACACATGTAGGACTTGCCAACATGAACCACACATGTTGGACTTGCCAACATGAACCACACATGCAGGACTTGCCAACATGGACCACACCTGTTGGACTTGCCAACATGAACCACACATGCAGGACTTGCCAACATGAACCACACATGTTGGACTTGCCAACATGAACCACACATGCAGGACTTGCCAACATGAACCACACATGCAGGACTTGCCAACATGAACCACACATGCAGGACTTGCCAACATGAACCACACATGGTGGACTTGCCAACATGAACCACACATGAAGGACTTGCCAACATGAACCACACATGTAGGACTTGCCAACATGAACCACACATGCAGGACTTGCCAACATGAACCACACATGCAGGACTTGCCAACATGAACCACACATGCAGGACTTGCCAACATGAACCACACATGCAGGACTTGCCAACATGAACCACACATGTTGGACTTGCCAACATGAACCACACATGCAGGACTTGCCAACATGAACCACACATGTTGGACGTGCCAACATGAACCACACATGCAGGACTTGCCAACATGAACCACACATGTTGGACTTGCCAACATGAACCACACATGTTGGACTTGCCAACATGAACCACACATGTTGGACTTGCCAACATGAACCACACATGTTGGACTTGCCAACATGAACCACACATGCAGGACGTGCCAACATGAACCACACATGCAGGACGTGCCAACATGAACCACAAGTGTCAACATGAACCACACATGTTGGACTTGCCAACATGAACCACACATGTTGGACTTGCCAACATGAACCACACATGATGGACTTGCCAACATGAACCACACACGCAGGACTTGCCAACATGAACCACACATGCAGGACGTGCCAACATGAACCACACATGCAGGACGTGCCAACATGAACCACACATGCAGGACGTGCCAACATGAACCACACATGCAGGACGTGCCAACATGAACCACACATGCAGGACTTGCCAACATGAACCACACATGTAGGAGTGCCAACATGAACCACACATGCAGGACTTGCCAACATGAACCACACATGTTGGACTTGCCAACATGAACCACACATGCAGGACGTGCCAACATGAACCACACATGCAGGACGTGCCAACATGAACCACACATGTTGGACGTGCCAACATGAACCACACATGCAGGACGTGCCAACATGAACCACACATGTTGGACTTGCCAACATGAACCACACATGCAGGACGTGCCAACATGAACCACACATGCAGGACGTGCCAACATGAACCACACATGCAGGACGTGCCAACATGAACCACACATGCAGGACGTGCCAACATGAACCACAAGTGCCAACATGAACCACACATGCAGGACGTGCCAACATGAACCACACATGCAGGACGTGCCAACATGAACCACACATGCAGGACGTGCCAACATGAACCACACATGCAGGACGTGCCAACATGAACCACACATGTTGGACTTGTGAACCACACATGTTGGACGTGCCAACATGAACCACACATGTTGGACTTGCCAACATGAACCACACATGTTGGACTTGCCAACATGAACCACACATGTAGGACTTGCCAACATGAACCACACATGTTGGACTTGCCAACATGAACCACACATGTAGGACTTGCCAACATGAACCACACATGTAGGACTTGCCAACATGAACCACACATGCAGGACGTGCCAACATGAACCACACATGCAGGACGTGCCAACATGAACCACAAGTGCCAACATGAACCACACATGCAGGACGTGCCAACATGAACCACAAGTGCCAACATGAACCACACATGCAGGACGTGCCAACATGAACCACAAGTGCCAACATGAACCACACATGCAGGACGTGCCAACATGAACCACAAGTGCCAACATGAACCACACATGCAGGACGTGCCAACATGAACCACAAGTGCCAACATGAACCACATATGCAGGACGTGCCAACATGAACCACAAGTACCAACATGAACCACACATGCAGGACGTGCCAACATGAACCACACATGCAGGACGTGCCAACATGAACCACACATGCAGGACGTGCCAACATGAACCACAAGTGCCAACATGAACCACACATGCAGGACGTGCCAACATGAACCACACATGCAGGACGTGCCAACATGAACCACGTGCGTAGTCAACACGTCTACAGTCACAACATTACAAGAACATCAGTGGTCATGGTAGTCAACACGTCTACAGTCACAACATTACAAGAACATCAGTGGTCATGGTAGTCAACACGTCTACAGTCACATTACAAGAACATCAGTGGTCATGGTAGTCAACACGTCTACAGTCACATTACAAGAACATCAGTGGTCATGGTAGTCAACACGTCTACAGTCACAACATTACAAGAACATCAGTGGTCATGGTAGTCAACACGTCTACAGTCACAACATTACAAGAACATCAGTGGTCATGGTAGTCAACACGTCTACAGTCACATTACAAGAACATCAGTGGTCATGGTAGTCAACACGTCTACAGTCACCACATTACAAGAACATCAGTGGTCATGGTAGTCAACACGTCTACAGTCACATTACAAGAACATCAGTGGTCATGGTAGTCAACACGTCTACAGTCACAACATTACAAGAACATCAGTGGTCATGGTAGTCAAGAACATCAGTGGTCATGGTAGTCAACACGTACACAACATTACAAGAACATCAGTGGTCATGGTAGTCAACACGTCTACAGTCACATTACAAGAACATCAGTGGTCATGGTAGTCAACACGTCTACAGTCACAACATTACAAGAACATCAGTGGTCATGGTAGTCAACACGTCTACAGTCACATTACAAGAACATCAGTGGTCATGGTAGTCAACACGTCTACAGTCACAACATTACAAGAACATCAGTGGTCATGGTAGTCAACACGTCTACAGTCACAACATTACAAGAACATCAGTGGTCATGGTAGTCAACACGTCTACAGTCACAACATTACAAGAACATCAGTGGTCATGGTAGTCAACACGTCTACAGTCACAACATTACAAGAACATCAGTGGTCATGGTAGTCAACACGTCTACAGTCACATTACAAGAACATCAGTGGTCATGGTAGTCAACACGTCTACAGTCACATTACAAGAACATCAGTGGCCATGGTAGTCAACACGTCTACAGTCACCACATTACAAGAACATCAGTGGTCATGGTAGTCAACACGTCTACAGTCACAACATTACAAGAACATCAGTGGCCATGGTAGTCAACACGTCTACAGTCACAACAAGAACATCAGTGGTCATGGTAGTCAACACGTCTCAGTCACAACATTACAAGAACATCAGTCATGGTAGTCAACACGTCTACAGTCACCACATTACAAGAACATCAGTGGTCATGGTAGTCAACACGTCTACAGTCACATTACAAGAACATCAGTGGTCATGGTAGTCAACACGTCTACAGTCACAACATTACAAGAACATCAGTGGTCATGGTAGTCAACACGTCTACAGTCACCACATTACAAGAACATCAGTGGTCATGGTAGTCAACACGTCTACAGTCACATTACAAGAACATCAGTGGTCATGGTAGTCAACACGTCTACAGTCACCACATTACAAGAACATCAGTGGTCATGGTAGTCAACACGTCTACAGTCACAACATTACAAGAACATCAGTGGTCATGGTAGTCAACACGTCTACAGTCACATTACAAGAACATCAGTGGCCATGGACATAAATCACTGACTTCTGTGGGTTATCCTACGTAATTTACACTATTTAGACACAGGAGCTGTGACTCAACCCCTGCAACCACAGACAGGCGAGTACATAAGTATAATTACCATATACTGCCTGGAGTAAACCCTCTACAGGCAAACTACACGTAATGTATAAGTGTAATTGTGTACTCATCTATTTGTGGTTGCAGGGGTCGAGTTACAGCTCCTGTGCCTAATAAACTTCCAGTTCTGACTGCCACACTGTATTAACTCAAGTGTTGGAGTCACCCTTGTATGTGTTATGATTTACTCCACTGTGGAGTGGCCTGGTGGTTAACGCTCTCGCTTCACACGGTGAGGGCCTGGGTTCGATTCCCAGCCAGAGTAGAAACATTGGACGTGTTTCTTTCCACCTGTTGTCTATGTTCCCCATCAGTAAAATGGGTACCTGGGTGTTAGTCGACTGGTGTGGGTCGCATCCTGGGACACTGACCTAAGGAGGCCTGGTCACAGACCGGGCCGCGGGGGCGTTGACCCCCGGAACTCTCTCCAGGTAAACTGTAACATAAACTTGTCTGGTATTAACGTCTATACATCCGTCTCTAAGCTGGTTGAATGTTAGGTTAGGATAGCCAAAATGTCGTTCATTTTATGTGTACTCACCTCTTTGTGGTTTCAGGGGTCGATACTCAGCTCCTGGCCCCGCCTCTTCACTGAGTGCTACTAGGCCCTCTCTCTCCCTGTTCCATCATCTTTATCATACCTCATCTTTAAGCTATGTATGGTTCCTGTCTCCACTACCTCACTTGCTAGGCTATTCCACTTCCTGACAACTCTGTGGCTGAAGAAATACTTCCTAACATCCCTTTGACTAATCTGGGTCTTCAACTTCCAATTGTGACCCCTTGTTGCTTTGTCCCCTCATAGGAACATCCTGTATCTGTCCACCTTGTCTATTCCACGCAGTATTTTGTATGTCGTTATCATGTCTCCCCTAACCCTCCTGTCCTCCAATGTCGTCAGGCCGATTTCCCTTAACCTTTCTTCATAGGACATTCCCCTGAGCTCTGGAACTAACCCTGTCGCAAACCTTTGCACTTTCTCTAATTTCTTGTCGTGCTTCATCAAGTGTGGGTTCCAAACAGGTGCTGCATACTCCAGTATGGGCCTGACGTACACGGTGTACAGTGTCTTGAACGATTCCTTACTGAGGTATCGGAACGCTGTTCTCAGGTTTGCCAGGCGCCCATATGCTGCAGCAGTTATCTGGTTGATGTGTGCTTCCGGAGACATGCTCGGTGTTATACTCACCCCAAGATATTTCCCCTTGAGCGAGGTTTACAGTCTTTGTCCACCTAGCCTATACTCTGTCTGCGGTCTTCTGTGCCCTTCCCCGATCTTCATGATTTTGCATTTGGTGGGGTTAAATTCGAGAAGCCAGTTGCTGGACCAGGTGTCCAGTCTGTCCAGG
>NW_027195049.1:567500-577500 GCF_038502225.1 Cherax quadricarinatus
CGTAGCTCTGGGACTAGTCTTGTTGCAAACCTTTGCACTTTCTCTAATTTCTTGACGTGCTTGACTAGGTGTGGATTCCAAACTGGTGCTGCATACTCCAGTATGGGCCTGACGTAAATGGTATACAGTGTCTTGAACGACTCCTTACTGAGGTATTGGAACGCTATCAGTAGGTTTGCCAGGCGCCCGTATGCTGCAGCAGTTATCTGATTTATGTGCGCCTCAGGAGATATGCTCGGTGTTATACTCACCCCCAGATCTTTTTCCTTGAGTGAGGTTTGCAGTCTTTGGCCATCTAAACTATATTGTGTCTGCGGTCTTCTTTGCCCTTCCCCAATCTTCATGACTTTGCATTTGGCAGGGTTAAACTCAAGGAGCCAGTTGCTGGATCAGGCTTGTAGCCTGTCCAGGTCTCTTTGTAGTCCTGCCTGATCCTCGTCCGATTTGATTTTTCTCATTAACTTCACATCATCTGCAAACAAGGACACTTCTGAGTCTATCCCTTCCGTTATGTCGTTCACATATACCAAGAACAGCACAGGTCCTAGGACTGACCCCTGTGGAACCCCGCTTGTCACAAGCGCCCACTGTGACACCTCGTCACGTACCATGACTCGTTGTTGCCTCCCTGTCAGGTATTCTCTGATCCATTGCAGTGCCTTTCCTGTTATGTGTGCCTGATCTTCTAGCTTTTTCAGTAACCTCTTGTGAGGAACTGTGTCGAAGGCTTTTTTGCAGTCCAAAAAAAATGCAGTCGATCCACCCCTCTCTCTCTTGTCTTACTTCTGTCACCTTGTCATAAAACTCTAGTAGGTTTGTGACACAGGATTTTCCTTCCCTGAAACCATGCTGGTTGTCAATTATACACTTGTTTCTTTCCAGGTGCTCCACCACTCTCCTCCTGATGATCTTCTTCATGACCTTGCATACTATACACGTTAGTGATACAGGTCTGTAGTTTAGTGCCTCATGTGTGTGTGTGTGTGTGTGTGTGTGTGTGTGTGTGTGTGTATGTGTGTGTGTGTGTGTGTGTGTGTGTGTGTGAATTTGTATGTGTGTGTGTATGTGTGTGTGTGTTTGTGTGTGTGTGTGTGTGTGTGTGTGTGTGTGTGTGTGTGTGTGTGTGTCTGTGTGTGTGTGTGTATTTATATGTGTGTGTGTGTGTGTGTGTGTGTGTGTGTGTGTGTGTGTGTGTGTGTGTGTGTGTGTGTGTGTGTGTGTGTGTGTGTGTGTGTGTGTGACTCATTTGCACCAATAACTCACTACAGTTGTGACCGTGTGTGGAAGTGTGAATTGCTCATTACACTATAATTAGTTCATGATTGTAGCCATGTATAAACGTAAGTAACCATTCTTACAGAATTCATTACCTTTGTAACTTGTGAGTTCATTACCTTTGTAACTTGTGAGTTCATTACCTTGTACCTAGTTCAGCCATCAAAACTCTGGGGCCCAGTCCCTGGACCCATTACGTACCTCTGTAATCTGCAAATACCTTTGTAACTTGTCATGATTGTGACTAGACCTACCTGGAGTTCATTACCTTTGTAAATTGTGAGCTCATTACCTTTGCAAATTGTGAATTCATTACCTCTGTAACTTGCTCAGCTATCAAAACTTTGGAGTCCAGTCTCTGGACCAATTATGTACCTCTGTAATCTTTTGACTACCGCCCACAGGATGGGTATGGGGTGCATAATAAACATATTAAACTAACTAACTCTCTGGGCACGAGACAGTACAGAGCAGGGTATCAGAGACAGCAGGTCAGGCTTGGCGGTTTTTACTTTAGTACCCATAATAATAAGTTACCAGCTGTCTGAAGTGTGTGATTTTACCCAATTCCAGCATACGAACCCCAAGCGACACCGAGGAAAGCCCATCCACTCCACTAGATCAATTTAAAGATCAGACTGTCTAAATGTTAATTTTCAGATTTGAAATAAAGTTTCTTGGTCATGTAGTCACTCCTAGAGGGGTTACGACTGATCAAAGTAACTACAGTACTGTACTAAATTTTCCATCTCCCAGCAATAGTCTGGTCTTGAAAGCACTTCCAAGACATTACATATCAGTACTCTGTTCATGTCTTGACAGACCATGCTCCACTGATACCTTTATTCCAGAACAAACAACCTACTGGAAGGTTAGCCAGATGGACCTTGACTATCCGAAAGATCAGTCCTACCCTTGAACACTTACTTGGTAAGTCAAATGTAGTCGCAGATGATTTATAGCGACATGTTAGTAACTGCAGACTCTCCATTTACTGCCGAGGATGTAAAGAATGCCCGGTGGTCTGGTGGCTAAAGCTCCCGCTTCACACACGGAGGGCCCGGGTTCGATTCCCGGCGGGTGGAAACATTTGACACGTTTCCTTACACCTGTTGTCCTGTTCACCTAGCAGCAAATAGGTACCTGGGTGTTAGTCGACTGGTGTGGGTCGCATCCTGGGGGACAAGATTAAGGACCCCAATGGAAATAAGTTAGACAGTCCTCGATGACGCACTGACTTTCTTGGGTTATCCTGGGTGGCTAACCCTCCGGGGTTAAAAATCCGAACGAAATCTTATCTTATCTTATCTCAAAGAACAGATCCCATGTGGTATGGTGATTCGATTTCTGCTCCAGGAAGATATTATTCTGACTGTGAAGCCACCAGCACCCATCAGTGACTATTATGAACCAAGAATTACTGTATCGTACAGCCAAGCTGGGTACTCCTAGCAGACGGGTATACCAGTTAGTAATTCCAGTCACTAGTGAATGTAGCCTTACAGCTAGTTCACGATGTACCAGGTGTTGCGCACCCTGGTATGGATCGTTCTGTAAAACAAGCCAGATTGAAATACTTTTGGCCTCGCATGGCAAATGATATTTCTGAGTATGTTAAGACATGTAGTGTCAGCATGCAACATAAAGGCAACGTTAATGGTCCTAATCCAATCCAGGTGTATCCAACTACTAGCGAACCATGAAAAAAGACTTGTGCTAGATCTGTTAACTAATTTCCAATGTTCCCTCCAGGGTAACAAACATCTGTATGTTATGGTAGATCATTTCACCAGATATTGTGAGTTCCTATTGCAGATAAGACTGCCGAGACAGTAGCTGAAGGATTTAAAAAATGTATAATCTTCAGGTATACAACTCCCAAGTCCCTAGTAACCGATAATGGAGGTGAATTTTGTAATGAGATTCTCAAAAATTTGTGTACCTTGCACAAGATCTCTAAATCTACCATTGCTCCTCACCATCCTGCCAGTAATGGGTTAGCAGAACGAACTAACAAGAAAGTACCTGATGTCTTGAGAGCCACTATCAATCCCAATAGTGAAACTTGGGGTGAAGTTATACCTGATGTTCAGTGTGCAATAAATTCTGCTTACACTGCCTCTATAGGTGACACTCCACATTATATGTTGTATGGTGTAGATAGGCGTTTGCCTTATTGGTTGTTATATTCTAACCAAAAACCAAATTACAACCCTGATGATTTCATAGCAACTCGTACCAGCTTAGCTCAAGGTGTTTTTAGAAGAATCCGTGAAACAGTTCATAAATCAACAGCAGAATTTACAAGTCAATAATACTTGAGCAAAGCCTACCAAAATTAAAGTAGGTCTGAGAGTTATGCTGACTTCAACAAAACATCTGCAATGCTATGCAATGATAATGATGTTGTGATGTAGTTCAGCTGGGCTTATGAGGTCTCTGGGGAGACCTAATTTAACCAATTATATGGTCACACCTTGCCTTGGCAAACGTCTGTAGCCACGCCCACGTCTGAGGTCTTTTGTTTTTGACGGCGTCAGACCTAGGCGTCAGGTCGTACACGTGGTTGTGGAGGGTGCTTGGACCACCATATAAGCCCAAGGAACAGCTGAGCAGAGGGGATTCGAGCGGAGCTGTTGCTGGGGTGCAGAGCTCCTGAGCAGAGATTCGAGCGGAGCTGCTGCTGGGGTGCAGGGCTCGGGAGAAGGCTGCTGAAGTCTCTGGAGGAGACTGTTGGAGGCATTGGGCAGAGTACTGGCTTGGCGCAGTACTCGTGCTGTGTAGGTCTTGGGACCTGTGGCTTAGTTCCTGTAGTGAACTGTCCTCTGTACTATATTGTAAGTTATATTCATTTTCGTCAAGTTGATTGTATTTCCCTGTCTCACTGCTTATGTGTACCACCCCATTTATCTAAACCCCAATGATGTACTCCTGTTCCCAAATATATTATTGTACAAGGACTTAATAATAAACTGTGATGAGTAGAATAGTAATATTCACTGTCCCTGTTATTTATTCTTATTTCCATTTATTTGTGTTTAGTTAAAGTAGTGAGAGGGTGAGTAGTGTGGAGTGGTGGGTAGAGTAATGAGAGGTGAAGTTGTAGTCACCAGTGACCTCACATTACCTACCGACCTCCGCTAATCATCTCTCCTACCACTTCGCCTGCTTGTCCCCTGCCTACTGACTCTCTCCTCTTACCCCCCATATTCCACTAACCATTACCCCCCTACATGACAATGTTCCTACCCAGACTAATGTGACAGACTCGGATAATCCTCCTGACTCTGTACCCTCTACCTCTAATACTCAGTCAGACGATCTACCTGAATGTCGTTATTCCCTACGTACGACAAGTATTGAGAAATCCTCAAGTATCATTTGTACATATCAATTCAGATCTGCCTCAACCACGGCATGAGTTAACCATTGCAACAAAGTTTGATCCTCCCAGAGATAATAACTATTCTACATATGTAAATCTCACCCTAACAGAGTTGGGGTTAAATATAACCTGTATAAATGAATAATACAGTTTAAAATGTATTTCAACTGTCTGTTCCTATATCAATTTATTAATATTCAAGAATTTTTTTGTGTTCACATTCTCTCCAAATTCTGAGATTTAACAGTCTATATTTGAGTGCACCGAGTCTGCCTTTTCTGTTAAACACTTTTTTCTCTGTACATATCCTCCCCCAGAATCCGTAGATCACATGAATACAGATCGAGTGATCAATTTTTTTATCACCTTTATTGTATATTCCCACCGCTGAATCTATTCTATGAATTGTGATATATACCTTGTAATGCATTACAATAGGTTCCATTACATTAACATCCATTCCAATATCCTTATGTATGTTATAATGTTCAATTGTTGTGTATAGAATCAGCTCTGAGCTGTACGCCTGTCACCTCTAGTTTGTATTAGCTGTACGTCGAGATGTCAGTAGTATGTATGTATGTATTGTGTTAGCATCGTAGAGCTCTCAGTAGTATCAGTTACCAGTATATCAGTTACCATTAGTGTCATAGTGACTCATACCAACCTTTACTGATTCACCGTCCCCCTAGGTGATCACTGACCATTACTGAGTCATTTCTGCTGACCATAGCATTATGTTCGAATGCCACTCGCTCTCCGGGCATGAGATAGTTCAGAGCAGGGTATCAGAGATGGCAGGTCAGGCTTGGCGGTTCCTGCTTTAGTACCCATAATAATAAGCTACCAGCCATCCGAAGTGTGTGATTTTACCAAATTCCAGCATGTGAGCCCCACGCGACATACACAGGGTCTTATACACACAGTTTTATACACAGTCCTGTACACAGGGTCCTGTACACAGGATGCTGTGCACATGGTACTGTGCACACGGTCCTGTACACAGTCCTGTACAGAGGGTCCTGTACACTGAGTCCTGTACATAGAGTCTTGTACAGAGATTCCTCCTGCACACAGTTCTGTACAAAGGGTCCTGTACACAAGGTCCTGTACACAAGGTCCTGTACACAGGGTCCTGTATGCAGTCCAGTACACAGAGTCCTGTACACAGGGTCCTGCACACAGTCCTATACACAATGTCCTGTACACAGGGTTCATTACACAAAGTCCTGTACACAGGGTTCTGTACACAGGGTCCTGTATATGAGGCCCTCCTGTACATAGGTCCCTCCTGTACATGAGGCCCTTTGGGGCCCTCCTGTACATGGGTCCCTTCTGTACATGGGTTACTCCTGTAGATGGGGCCCTCCTGTAGATGGAGCTCTCTTCTACATGGGGCCCTCCTGTAGATGGGGTTCTCTTGTACATGGGGTCTGCTGTACATGGGGCTCTCCTTTACATGGGGCTCTCCTGTACCTGTATATGGGTCCCTTCTGCACATGGGTTACTCCTGTACATGGGACCCTCCTGAACATGGGACCCTCCTGTACATGGGACCCTCCTGTACATGGGACCCTCCTGTACATGGGGCCCTCCTGTACATGGGGCCCTCCTGTACATGGGGCTCTCCTGTACGTGGGGCCCTCCTGTAAGTGGGGCTCTCATGTACGTGGGGCCCTCATGTACGTGGGGCCCTCCTTTACGTGAGGCCCTCCTGTGCGTGGGGCCCTCCTGTACGTGGTGCCCTCCTGTACATGAGGCCCTTCTCTACTTGGAACCCTCCTGTACATGGGGCCCTCCTTACGTGGGGCCCTCCTGTACATGGAGCCCTCCTGTACATGGAGCCCTCCTGTACATGGAGCCCTCCTGTACACGGACCATCCTGTACGTGGGACCCTCCTGTACGTGGAGCCCTCCTGTACGTGGGGCCCCTCCTGAACATGGGTCCCTCTATGTGGGGCCCTTCTGTACGTGGGGCCCTCCTATACATGGGGCCCTCCTGTACATGAAGCCCCTCCTGTACATGGGACCCTCCTGTACATGGGACCCTCCTGTACATGGGACCCTCCTGTACATGGGACCTTCCTGTACATGGGACCCTCCTGTACATGGGACCCTCCTGTACATGGGACCCTCCTGTACATGGGACCCTCCTGTACATGGGGCCCTCCTGTACATGGGGCCCTCCTGTACATGGGACCCTCCTGTACATGGGACCCTCCTGTACATGGGGCCCTGTACATGGGACCCTCCTGTACATGGGACCCTCCTGTACATGGGGCCCTCCTGTACATGGGGCCCTCCTGTACATGGGACCCTCCTGTACATGGGACCCTCCTGTACATGGGACCCTCCTGTACATGGGGCCCTCCTGTACGTGGGGCCCTCCTGTACATGGGACCCTCCTGTACATGGGGCCCTCCTGTACATGGGGCCCTGTACATGGGACCCTCCTGTACATGGGACCCTCCTGTACATGGGACCCTCCTGTACATGGGACCCTCCTGTACATGGGACCCTCCTGTACATGGGACCCTCCTGTACATGGGACCCTCCTGTACATGGGACCCTCCTGTACATGGGCTCCTGTACACAGGGCCCTGCCATACATGGTACCCTCCTGTACATGGGGTACATGGGACCCTCCTGTACATGGGACCCTCCTGTACATGGGACCCTCCTGTACACCCTCCTGTACATGGGACCCTCCTGTACATGGGACCCTCCTGGACCCTCCTGTACATGGGACCCTCCTGTACATGGGACCCTCCTGTACATGAGACCCTCCTGTACATGGGACCCTCCTGTACATGGGACCCTCCTGTACACATGGGACCCTCCTGTACATGGGACCCTCCTGTACATGGGACCCTCCTGTACATGGGACCCTCCTGTACATGGGACCCTCCTGTAAATGGGACCCTCCTGTACACCCTCCTGTACATGGGACCCTCCTGTACATGGGACCCTCCTGTACATGGGACCCTCCTGTACATGGGACCCTCCTGTACATGGGACCCTCCTGTACATGGGACCCTCCTGTACATGGGACCCTCCTGTACATGGGACCCTCCTGTACATGGGACCCTCCTGTACATGGGACCCTCCTGTACATGGGACCCTCCTGTACATGGGACCCTCCTGTACATGGGACCCTCCTGTACATGGGGCTCTGTACATGGGACCCTCCTGTACATGGGGCCCTCCTGTACGTGGGGCTCTCCTGTACATGGGACCCTCCTGTACATGGGGCCCTCCTGTACATGGGACCCTCCTGTACATCCTGTACATGGGACCCTCCTGTACATGGGACCCTCCTGTACATGGGACCCTCCTGTACATGGGACCCTCCTGTACATGGGACCCTCCTGTACATGGGACCCTCCTGTACATGGGACCCTCCTGTACATGGGACCCTCCTGTACATGGGACCCTCCTGTACATGGGACCCTCCTGTACATGGGACCCTCTTACACATTAACACAACGTACCCTGTGGCGCTCTATGGCCCATGTCAGTTTAGCGCTTAATTAAAATTTTTATTAGAATTTTAATACATCAGAGGCGTTTAAAGGGGATTTAAATCCATTATTTAAAAATTAATCTAAATCTCCATTAAGGCCTATTTGCGCTAAAACCGTATGGGCCACACTGCAGCTGGGAGGTAACGATCTTTGATCCGAGGGATGGGCAGCTCCTGGTGCTGGGATCAAGAGCCCTCCAGCAGCTCCTGGTGCTGGGATCAAGAGCCCTCCAGCAGCTCCTGGTGCTGGGATCAAGAGCCCTCCAGCAGCTCATGGTGCTGGGATCAAGAGCCCTCCAGCAGCTCCTGGTGCTGGGATCAAGAGCCCTCCAGCAGCTCCTGGTGCTGGGATCAAGAGCCCTCCAGCAGCTCCTGGTACTGGGATCAAGAGCCCTCCAGCAGCTCCTGGTACTGGGATCAAGAGCCCTCCAGCAGCTCCTGGTGCTGGGATCAAGAGCCCTCCAGCATCAAGGGACGAAGAACAATATCATTCGATATATTTTATTTTGACGAGAGATTAGAATATATTAGTTTATGTACAGTAATGTACAGTCACACACACGGGGCCAAGAGCTGTGGTTCAACCACTGCAATAACATATAGGTGAGTACACACACACTAGTACCATCACTACTAGTGACACTAGTACCATAAATCCTAACTAGGGACACTAGTACCATCAGTACTAACTAGGGACACTAGTACCATAACTAACTAGGGACACTAGTACCATAACTACTAACCAGGGACACTAGTACCATAACTACTAACCAGGGACATTAGTACCATCACTACTAACCAGGGACACTAGTACCATCACTACTAACCAGGGACACTAGTACCATCACTACTACTAACTAGGGACACTAGTACCATCACTACTAACTACAGACACTAGTACCATAAATCCTAACTAGGGACACTAGTACCATCAGTACTAACTAGGGACACTAGTACCATAACTAACTAGGGACACTAGTACCATAACTAACTAGGGACACTAGTACCATAACTACTAACCAGGGACACTAGTACCATCACTACTAACCAGGGACACTAGTACCATCACTACTAACCAGGGACACTAGTACCATCACTACTACTAACTAGGGACACTAGTACCATCACTACTAACTACAGACACTAGTACCATAAATCCTAACTAGGGACACTAGTACCATCAGTACTAACTAGGGACACTAGTACCATAACTAACTAGGGACACTAGTACCATAACTAACTAGGGACACTAGTACCATAACTACTAACCAGGGACATTAGTACCATCACTACTAACCAGGGACACTAGTACCATCACTACTAACCAGGGACACTAGTACCATCACTACTACTAACTAGGGACACTAGTACCATCACTACTAACTACAGACACTAGTACCATCAGTACTAACTAGGGACACTAGTACCATCACTACTAACAAGGGACACTAATAGCATAACTACTAACCAGGAACACTAGTACCATCAGTACTAACGAGAGACACTAGTACCATCAGTACTAACTAGGGACACTAGTACCATCACTACTAACAAGGGACACTAGTACTATCATTACTAACTAGGGACACTAGTACCATCACTACTAACTAGGGACACTAGTATCATAACTACTAGAGACACTAGTACCATCAGTACAAACTAGGGACACAGGTACCATTACTAACTAGGGACACTAGTACCATCACTACTAAATAGGGACACTAGTACCATCACTATTAACTAGGGACACTAGTACCATCACTACTAACTAGGGACACTAGTACCATAACTACTAACTAGGGACACCAGTGCCACCA
>NW_027195049.1:582500-607500 GCF_038502225.1 Cherax quadricarinatus
AAAGACTGATGGTAAGTTCTGTTTACTAGTCAAGTCTTAACCAAGGCTGATTATTAATATAATGATTATTATTATAATCAAAAAGAAGTGCTAAGCCAAAGGAGCGCTAAACCACAAGGGCTTAACTGAGGCTGAATGAAATTAACCTGTAACTGAGCAAGAAACAGCTATTGTTTGGGCTTAAAACATTTGAGAGATACTGTAAACAGGATGAAATTCATACACCTTGTTCCAGAATTAACAATGGGTCCAGGGACTGTACCTCAAGATTACAGAGGCACATAAGGGGTCCAGTGGATGTACCTCAACATTACAGAGGCACATAAGGGGTCCAGTGGATGTACCTCAACATTACAGAGGTACATAATGGGTCCAAGGACTGTACCTCAACATTACAGAGGTACATAATGGGTCCAGGGACTGTACCTCAACATTACAGAGGTACATAATGGGTCCAGGGACTGTACCTCAACATTACAGAGGTACATTATGGGTCCAGGGACTGGGCCACAAAGTTTTGATAGCTGGACATGATACAGTGGTAATGATCTATTTCCACATTAAGAATGATCAAGAGATCCAACCTGGTGTGATGAAGATCAAACACTCTGTATAACTAGCAGCTCCTGTCAGTGACTTTGTTAATAACAAAGAATTATTGTGCCTAGTAAAGCTTCGTACACCTATCTGAAGAGTCCATCAGTTATTGCAAGGTCACTAGTGAATGTGACCCTGCAACTAATTCATGATGTACCAGGTGTTGCACACACACTGCCATGGATCGTTCTCTGCAACAAGTTGACTTGGCCTTATATGTCAACAGATATTTAAGAATACATAAACAAGTGTAAAGTGTGCATACAACACAAAGGTAATGTTAGAGTTTCTAACTCCATTCAGGTTTATCCTGCTACCAGAACCTTGAGAAAGAGTATCGGTTCACTTGTTGATCAGTTTCCAACATTCACTCCAAGCTAATAAGCATTGTGTGATGGTTCATCATTATATCTTTATTTACTACCAGTACATGTAAAAGGTATACAAGTACACGTACAAGGTATACAAGTACATGTACAAGGTATACAAGTACATGTACAAGGTATACAAGTACATGTACAAGGTATACAAGTACATGTACAAGGTATATTAACGGAGATTAACGGAGGAGAACAAGAGGATTCGTAGTAATCCTCCTGTTGTGAGTCCCCAGGTTAAGAGGGGAGCTTGGTCAGTGGCCGGGCAACATGGAACCAAGCTGAAGATCAGGAAAACGGTTGGAGAGGCAGAAACAACGAGAAACCAGAAGACTACCGTGGAAACTTCCAACCCATTACCCATTCTCGGTGCTACCTGACGAATGTGAGTGTTCTACTGGGAATGCCACAACGAGCACCAAAGAAGCATTGGCAGACGTGAGTGAGACATCCCTAGAAACCCCAACGAAGACCATCGAGAACGTCTTCACGAATTCTACAAGTGGTGTAATGCTACCTGGCGAATGTGAGTCGACTACTCGGAGCATCACGATGGACGACGCCAAGGTAAAAACATTGTTGTTGTTGGGGATAGCCAGATTAGGTACATGGATAGGGCATTCTGCTTGAAGGATAGGAGTAGGAGGCAGAGAGTGTGTTTTCCTGGGGCTGGGATGAAGGATATTGTTAGCTGTCTGGATGACATCATGAGAGGTAATGGGAGCAATCCTATTATCTGTGTCAGTGCTGGAGGCAACGATGTTGGCAGACGTAGGAGTGAGGACCTGATTAGCAGGTATAGGTCAGCAATAGAGATAATTAGGAGGAAGGGTGGGAAACCTGTCATATGTGGCATTTTGCCAAGGAGAGGAGTTGGAAATGAATGGTTGTCCAGAGCAATTGGTGTCAATTGCTGGCTGGACAAATACTGTAAGGAAAATGCGGTAACATTCATTGACAACTGGAACCTCTTCTATGGCAGAAATGACATGTATGCCAGGGATGGGGTTCACTTATCTAGGTGTGGGGTGGGAGCACTGGCCAACGCAGTGGAGGGAGCTGTTAGGTCTTTAAACTAGGAATAGTTAGTGGTATGGGTTTTTGCAGGAAAACTGTGAAGTCTCAGGGTAGTAATATGAGTACTAGGAGAACTAGTAATAGGCAAAATAAGGTGGATATTGGAAAGCCAGTGGCACTAATTGACAAGGACAGTAATAGGTTTAGTGGAATAACAGAAAGGAGCAGGAAGGGTAAAGAGAGAGGAGGGTCTTTAAGTATTTATTACACAAATAGTCGCAGTGCTAGGAATAAGATGGACGAGTTGAGACTAGTTCCTAGTGCAGGTAACATAGATGTATTTGCCATTACTGAGACGTGGTTTAATTCAAAAAGTCGGGACATGCCTGCAGAATGTCACATTCAGGGTTTTAAATTGTTCCAAGTAGATAGAAGTATCGGGAAGGGGGGTGGGGTGGCACTGTATGTCCGAGATCGCTTGAACTGTTGCATAAAAACGGGTATTAAGTCTGAAGTAACACATACAGAGTCTGTTTGGATAGAATTTTCAGAGGGGCATGAAAAGTTAATTTTAGGTGTGATATACCGTCCCCCAAATTTAGATAGGGACCAGGGGAGACTACTATGGGAGGAAATTGCTAGGGCCACAAGGCACGATAATGTAGTAATTCTAGGAGACTTTAACTTTAGTCATATTGATTGGAATTTCTTGACTGGGAATTTAGAATCATACGACTTCTTAGAAGTAGTTCAGGATTGTTTTTTGAAGCAGTTTGTGACAGAACCTACAAGGGGTAATAACCTGCTTGACTTAGTTCTGGCAAACAATGAATCCCTTGTTAATAATTTAGAAGTTTCAGAGGAACTGGGTGCTAGCGACCACAAATCAATTACATTTAGAATTGAATGGAAGTATGATAGTAGGGATAACTCAGTAACAGTCCCAGATTTTCGCTTAGCAGATTACGATGGGCTTAGAGAACACTTATCATCTGTTGACTGGGGTAACGAAGAGAGCTATCAGTATGACAGTTTTCTGAACACAATACATGCTGCTCAAAGAACGTTTATCCCTTATAAAGAAATTAGATCAAATAGAAATGACCCAAAATGGATGAATAATAGGCTCAAATATCTACTAGGGCATAAGAAAGGAATTTATAGGCGTATCAAAAGAGGCGAGGGTCATCTTATGAATCAGTATATTGACATTAAGAGGGACATTAAAAAGGGGATAAGAAAAGCTAAAAGGGACTATGAAATTAAAGTTGCTAGGGATTCTAAAACTAACCCAAAAAGTTTTTTCCAGGTATATAGAACAAAAGTCAGAGATAAGATAGGTCCCCTTAAAAATAACTATGGGCATCTTACTGACAAAGAGAATGAAATGTGCTCGATTTTAAATAATTATTTTCTCTCGGTTTTTACACAGGAAGACACTAATAATATTCCGGTAATAAATTTTTATAGTGGGCAGAAGAAGATAAATTATGTAACATCACAGTCACTAGTGAAATGGTTGTGAAGCAGATAGACCGACTGAAGCAAAATAAGTCACCGGGTCCTGATGAGGTTTTTTCAAGGGTTCTAAAGGAATGCAAAATGGAAGTCTGTGAACCATTAACTAATATTTTTAATTTATCTCTTCAAACAGGTGTAGTGTCTGATATGTGGAAGATGGCTAATGTAATTCCTATTTTTAAAACAGGGGACAAGTCGTTACCGTCAAATTACCGCCCAATAAGCCTGACCTCAATTGTAGGCAAATTACTAGAGTCAATTATAGCTCAGATTATAAGAAGCCATCTCGATAAGCATAGCTTGATTAATGATACTCAGCATGGATTCACAAGAGGCCGGTCTTGTCTAACTAATTTATTAACTTTCTTCAGTAAAGCTTTTGAGGCTGTTGACCACGATAAAGAATTTGATATTATTTACTTAGATTTTAGTAAGGCATTTGATAGAGTTCTGCACCAAAGACTGTTGAAGAAAGTAGCAGCTCATGGCATTGGGGGAAGGGTGCTCTCGTGGATCGAATCATGGCTCACTGACAGGAAGCAAAGAGTGTCCATAAATGGGGTTAAATCCGAGTGGGGATCAGTAACAAGTGGCGTTCCACAGGGATCAGTCTTGGGCCCGTTGTTGTTTATAATATATATCAATGATCTTGATGAGGGAATTACTAGTGATATGAGCAAATTCGCTGATGACACATATGCAGTATAGTGTGATCCTTTATTGACAACGTTTCGCCCAACACAGTGGGCTTTTCCAAGTCACAAACAGATCTGTTTGTGACTTGAAAAGCTCACTGTGTGGGCGAAACGTTGTCAATAAAGGATCGCATTATACTGCATATGTGTTTATATTTCCTTTGGCATACTACTATATAAAAAGCCCTTTCTTATGCAGGGCATTTCCCGCAAATTAGGTCAGTTGTGTCCCAGGATGCGACCCACACCAGTCCACTAACACCCAGGTACCCATTTTACTGATGAACACAGACATCCTGTGTAAGGAAACACATCCAGTGTTTCAACCCCTCCACTGGGAATCGAACCCGGACACTCTCCGTGTGAAGCAAGAGCATTTGCCACCAGGCCATGGGGCATACGATACTGTGAGTGGTAATGAGTACAAGGTTGGAGAAATGAACAGTGGTCAGTACAAGGCGTTGCATTTAGAGGTTAACTATCCTTCTGAACCAGTATCCTCTACTTCTAACAACCTGACACGGGTCCTGACTGCTGCTGCTACTCGTGGTCACCACAGGTGATCGCACCCCACGTGTCAGCCAGTGTCACCAAAGTTGACTCCTCTCAGTCACAAGTGTCAGCCACTATGACCCCTTCCCTAGATCACATAAACACTGCCTAGGCAGAGTTGGGGTGTACACAAAGATATTTTATTATCGCACCATCTTCAGTTTTTGTTATTCGTTGTCATCAGTGTGTGGGTCAGTTTCTACTGCACATATTATTCACGTCCACTACTTGTTCTGGATTATAACACATGACTTGTCTGTACCAAGTTCTCCCTCGCCTGATAGGTTATTAATCCCAGAACTCACAGATCACCTGAATACTGATCGATCTCAAATTCCTGTTACGATTCACTAAAATCTATTATGCTTTCAGTACAGTCTAAGAGCATATGTTTCTCTATTGAATAGCATTCTATTTAATGTATAGAATCATGCCCCAAGATTCAAAACTTGCGTCTACCAGTCAATTTATATTGTACGAAGAGGATGTCCGCATGTAGCATGACCGGAGCTGTCAATAGAATGTTGTCCTAAGAGTCTTAGGGGTCTCTGATGTTGACCTCCAGGTCAAACCTCCAGCTTGCTGGTTCCAGGGATGGCTGGTGAGGTTGCAGGTGTCTAGTTGAAGTGAAAAGATTAGGTTAGTCTCCCAGATGACATCATTTTCCAGCAATAAATGATGTCCAGAGTAGTTGTGCATCTCTCCACTGCACCGTTATGTGGGAACCCCAAACCTCACAACACTACTATATACTACTAATAACTACATCAACTAATAGTACTACTACTCAACTAATAGTACTACTCAACTAATAGAATTACTACTATTGTACAAGTAATGTATTCTCTTGTAGATATACCAGGAGGAATGTGCGATGGAGGGAGAGGGGGGATAGGTAGGGGGAGGTGGGGGATGGGTAGAGGGAGGGGGTGGATAGTAGGGGGTGTGGAGAGGAGGGGTTAGGGGGGGTTGAGGTGAAGGTAAACAGGAACACTCGTAGCAAGAAAAGTGAATGGGTATTGCTGGAGGGGAGAGGGGGGGGGTAGATGGTGGTTAGTAGTGGTAGACGATAGACAGTGATTGGCAGTGGTAGTAATGGTAGATAATGATAGTAGATGATGGTAGATAGTAGTTGTAGTGGTGGTAGTGATGGCGGTAGATGGTAGATAGTGGTAATGGTGGTATTGCCCATTATAGTACCCATAGTACAACCAGGTTGTTGCTTCCAGCATCTGTTAATTGTACTCACCTAATTGTGGTTGCAGGGGTAGATTCACAACTCCTGGCCCCACCTCTTCACTGGTGGCTACTAGGTCCACTCTCTCCCTGCTCCATGAGCTTTATCATACCTCTTCTTAAAGCTATGTATGGATCCTGTGTGTGTGTGTACTCATTTGTAGTTGCAGGGGTCGAGTCACAGCTCTGAGTGTGAACCTTCAGTTGACTGGAATTGTTGTGAATGAGCCCCACTCAGGGTTCTACCCCCTCTACCCACATCCCACCACACGTAACCACAACCCCCCCCCTCCACCGCCTAGGGCAACACCCTCCTTCCTGCTGGAATGAGACCACAAGTGTACTGGTAGTGGTGGTACTAGTGGTAGTACTAGTGGAGATAGTGATGGTAGTAGTGGTGGTAGTACTAGTGGTGGTAGTACTAGTGGTGGTAGTACAAGTGATGGTACTAGTGGTAGTGGTAGTACTAGTGTTGTCACACACTTGACAGGTGTCACACACACTTGTCACACACACTTGAGGTGTCAGTTACACTTGACAGCTGTCACACACACTTGACAGTCATCACACACACTTGACAGGTGTCTAACACACTTGACAGCCGTCACACATGACAGGTGTCACATACTTGATAGGTGTAACACTTGACAGCTGTCAAGTGACAGGTACTCACCCCTGACTGGTAGAAGAGTTTGTAGTGTTGTGGTTCCCCCTCTGGGTGGGTGGGGGTCACCCCCTCCCCCAGGACGTGGGTAGGGGTCACCCCCTCCTCCAAGAAGTGGGTAGGGGTCACCCCCTCCTCCAAGACGTGGGTAGGGGTCACCCCCTCCTCCAAGACGTGGGTAGGGGTCACCCCCTCCTCCAAGACGTGGGTAGGGGTCACCCCTTCCCCCAAGGCGTGGGTAGGGGTCACCCCATCCCCCAAGACGTGGGTGGGGGTTCCCCCCTCCCCATGATCGTGGGTAGGGGACATCCCTTCCCCCAAGGTACCCCGAGGGGCCACCAGGACCACCACCAGGGCCACCAGACAGTCACATGGCCACTGTGGGAGCATCCTCAAAGAGGTGGGTGGGGGCGACGCTCCCCTCCTCTAAAACTGGGTACAAGGGGGGATGCTGGTACCCTCCTCCTCCTGCCGGATTACCAAGGGTACTGCGAAGACCCGCCCGGGTACATTGCTTTTATACCCACCCTCTGGAGGGTAGGGGACGGGGCAGGGGTAGAGTAATGAATGAAGTTCCTCCCACCCTTGTATACCTGTTTAGTGGGTGGGGAGGGTGTAATGGTGGGTGGGGGAGGGTGTTATTGTGGGTGAGATGGTATTGTGGGTGGGGGCGGGTGGTGTGGGTGGGGGTGTTGGGGGTGGGAGAGGGTGTTATTGTGGGTGAGATGTTATTGTGGCTGGGGGACGGTGTTGTGGGTGGGGGAGGGTGTTTTGGGTGGGGGGGTGTTGTGGGTGGGAGAGGGTGTTATTGTGGGTGAGATGTTACTGTGAGTGGGGGAGGGTGTTGTTGGTGGGGGTGTTATTGTGGGTGGGGGACGGTGTTATAGTGGGTGGAGGGGGTGTTATAGTGGGTGGAGGGGGTGTTATAGTGGGTGGAGGGGGTGTTATAGTGGGTGGGGGATGGTGTTGTGGGTGTGTTGTTATTGTGGATGGGGGACGGTGTTGTGGGTGGGGAGGGTGTTATTGTGGGAAGGGGTGTTATGTGTGGGGGTATTATTGTGGGTGGGGGAGGGTGTTATTGTGGGTGGGGAGGGTGTTGTGGGTGGGGGAGGGTGTTACAGTGGGTGGGGGAGGGGTATTATAGTGGGTGGGGGAGGGTGTTATTGTGGGTGGGGAGGGTGTTGTGGGTGGGGAGAGGTATTATAGTGGGAGCAGTGAGGGTGGGTCTGCAGTTCATGGCTTGTTATTCAGCTAAGTACCAGGATTATCAGCAACAATTACAAGATGACTGAGTCGTAAGCCAGCGTAAGGCCTCAGCTGTGGGTCATCATCTAAGCCCCGCGTCAGGAAGCACTTGTTCTGTTTCCAAACGAACCTTCTCTATCCTATGGCCTATCAGCAAGCCTACTCACCACTGGGAAAGAGGTCATGGACCTGGTACTTGCCCTGGAACATTACAACGTGTTCTTGACCAGTTCACCTCATGTGGTCACCGTCTTCAGTGACCACAATCCTCTGACCTAAGGTCTATGAGGACCAACAATGATATGCTGGGTACTGCATCTACAGCCCATTAGTATTTAGTGTTTAGTACCTTGGTGTGAAGCCCTCTTACACTAGTACCTTGCTGTGAGACCCTCTTCTTACACTAGTACCTTGCTGTGAGGCCCTCTTCTTACACTAGTACCTTGCTGTGAGGCCCTCTTCTTACACTAGTACCTTGCTGTGAGGCCCTCTTCTTACACTAGTACCTTGCTGTGAGGCCCTCTTCTTACACTAGTACCTTGCTGTGAGGCCCTCTTACACTAGTACCTTGCTGTGAGGCCCTCTTACACTAGTACCTTGCTGTGAAGCCCTCTTACACTAGTACCTTGCTGTGAGGCCCTCTTCTTACACTAAAACCTTGCTGTGAGGCCCTCTTACACTAGTACCTTGCTGTGAGGCCCTCTTACACTAGTACCTTGCTGTGAGACGCTCTTACACTAGTACCTTGCTGTGAAGCTCTCTTAAACTAGTACCTTGCTGTGAGGCTCTCTTCGTACACTAGTACCTTGCTGTGAGGCCCTCTTCTTACACTAGTACCTTGCTGTGAGGCCCTCTTCTTACACTAGTACCTTGCTGTGAGACCCTCTTCTTACACTAGTACCTTGCTGTGAGGCCCTCTTCTTACACTAGTACCTTTCTGTGAGGCCCTCTTCTTACACTAGTACCTTGCTGTGAGACCCTCTTCTTACACTAGTACCTTGCTGTGAGACCCTCTTCTTACACTAGTACCTTGCTGTGAGACCCTCTTCTTACACTAGTACCTTGCTGTGAGACCCTCTTCTTACACAAGTACCTTGCTGTGAGACCCTCTTCTTACACTAGTACCTTGCTGTGAGACCCTCTTCTTACACTAGTACCTTGCTGTGAGACCCTCGTCTTACACTAGTACCTTGCTGTGAGACCCTCTTCTTACACTAGTACCTTGCTGTAAGGCCCTCTTACACTAGTACCTTGCTGTGAGGCCCTCTTACACTAGTACCTTGCTGTGAAGCCCTCTTACACTAGTACCTTGCTGTGAGGCCCTCTTCTTACACTAGTACCTTGCTGTGAGGCCCTCTTCTTACACTAATACCTTGCTG
This sequence comes from Cherax quadricarinatus, assembly GCF_038502225.1. Taxonomy (NCBI): domain Eukaryota; kingdom Metazoa; phylum Arthropoda; class Malacostraca; order Decapoda; family Parastacidae; genus Cherax; species Cherax quadricarinatus. The sequence continues at coordinate 591,784 of NW_027195049.1, forward strand.
TGAGGCCCTCTTACACTAGTACCTTGCTGTGAGGCCCTCTTACACTAGTACCTTGCTGTGAGGCCCTCTTACACTAGTACCTTGCTGTGAAGCCCTCTTACACTAGTACCTTGATGTGAGGCCTTCTTACACTAGTACCTTGCTGTGAGACCCTCTTCTTACACTAGTACTTTGCTCTGAGGCCCTCTTCTTACACTAGTACCTTGCTGTGAGACCCTCTTCTTACACTAGTACCTTGCTGTGAGACCCTCTTTTTACACTAGTACCTTGCTGTGAGACCCTCTTCTTACACTAGTACTTTGCTCTGAGGCCCTCTTCTTACACTAGTACCTTGCTGTGAGACCCTCTTCTTACACTAGTACCTTGCTGTGAGACCCTCTTCTTACACTAGTACCTTGGTGTGAGACCCTCTTACACTAGTACCTTGCTGTGAGGCCTTCTTACACTAGTACCTTGCTGTGAGACTCTCTTCTTACACTAGTACTTTGCTCTGAGGCCCTCTTCTTACACTAGTACCTTGCTGTGAGACCCTCTTCTTACACTAGTACCTTGCTGTGAGACCCTCTTTTTACACTAGTACCTTGCTGTGAGACCCTCTTACACTAGTACCTTGCTGTGAGGCCCTCTTCTTACACTAGTACCTTGCTGTGAGACCCTCTTCTTACACTAGTACCTTGCTGTGAGACCCTCTTCTTACACTAGTACCTTGCTGTGAGACCCTCTTACACTAGTACCGTGCTGTGAGGCCCTCTTACACTAGTACATTGCGGTGAGACCCTCTTACACTAGTACCTTGCTGTGAGACCCTCTTCTTACACTAGTACCTTGCTGTGAGACCCTCTTCTTACACTAGTACCTTGCTGTGAGACCCTCTTCTTACACTAGTACCTTGCTGTGAGACCCTCTTCTTACACTAGTACCTTGCTGTGAGACCCTCTTCTTACACTAATACCTTGCTGTGAGACCCTCTTCTTACACTAGTACCTTGCTGTGAGACCCTCTTCTTACACTAGTACCTTGCTGTGAGACCCTCTTCTTACACTAGTACCTTGCTGTGAGGCCCTCTTCTTACACTAGTACCTTGCTGTGAGGCCCTCTTCTTACACTAGTACCTTGCTGTGAGGCCCTCTTACACTAGTACCTTGCTGTGAGACCCTCTTCTTACACTAGTACCTTGCTGTGAGACCCTCTTCTTACACTAGTACCTTGTTGTGAGACCCTCTTACACTAGTACCTTGCTGTGAGACCCTCTTCTTACACTAGTACCTTGCTGTGAGACCCTCTTACACTAGTGCCTTGCTGTGAGACCCTCTTCTCAGACTAGTACCTTGCTGTGAGACCCTCTTCTCAGACTAGTACCTTGCTGTGAGACCCTCTTCATACACTAGTACCTTGCTGTGAGACTAGTACCTTGCTGTGAGGCCCTCTTCTCAGACTAGTACCTTGCTGAGACCCTTCTTACACTAGTACCTTGCTGTGAGACCCTCTTCTTACACTAGTACCTTGCTGTGAGACCCTCTTCTTACACTAGTACCTTGCTGTGAGACCCTCTTCTTACACTAGTACCTTGCTGTGAGACCCTCTTCTTACACTAGTACCTCGCTGTGAGACCCTCTTCTCAGACTAGTACCTTGCTGTGAGACCCTCTTTTTACACTAGTACCTTGCTGTGAGACCCTCTTCTTACACTAGTACCTTGCTGTGAGACCCTCTTACACTAGTACCTTGCTGTGAGACCCTCTTCTTACACTAGTACCTTGCTGTGAGACCCTCTTACACTAGTACCTTGCTGTGAGACCCTCTTCTTACACTAGTACCTTGCTGTGAGACCCTCTTCTTACACTAGTACCTTGCTGTGAGACCCTCTTCTTACACTAGTACCTTGCTGTGAGACCCTCTTCTTACACTAGTACCTTGCTGTGAGACCCTCTTCTTACACTAGTACCTTGCTGTGAGACCCTCTTCTTACACTAGTACCTTGCTGTGAGGCCCTCTTCTTACACTAGTACCTTGCTGTGAGACCCTCTTCTTACACTAGTACCTTGCTGTGAGACCCTCTTCTTACACTAGTACCTTGCTGTGAGACCGTCTTCATACACTAGTACCTTGCTGTGAGACTAGTACCTTGCTGTGAGACCCTCTTACACTAGTACCTTGCTGTGAGACCCTCTTCCTACACTAGTACCTTGCTGTGAGACCCTCTTCTTACACTAGTGCCTTGCTGTGAGGCCCTTTTCTTACACTAGTACCTTGCTGTGAGACCCTCTTCTTACACTAGTACCTTGCTGTGAGACCCTCTTCTCAGACTAGTACCTTGCTGTGAGACCCTCTTTTTACACTAGTACCTTGCTGTGAGACCCTCTTCTTACACTAGTACCTTGCTGTGAGGCCCTCTTCTTAAGCTAGCACCTTGCTGTGAGACCCTTTTCTTACACTAGTACCTTGCTGTGAGGCCCTCTTACACTTGTACCTTGCTGTGAGACCCTCTTCTTACACTAGTACCTTGCTGTGAGGCCATCTTCTTACACTAGTACCTTGCTGTGAGACCCTCTTCTTACACTAGTACCTTGCTGTGAGACCCTCTTCTTACACTAGTACCTTGCTGTGATACCCTCTTCTTACCCTTGTACCTTGCTGTGAGACCCTCTTACACTAGTACCTTGCTGTGAGACCCTCTTCTTACACTAGTACCTTGCTGTGAGACCCTCTTCTTACACTATTACCTTGCTGTGAGACCCTCTTCTCAGACTAGTACCTTGCTGTGAGGCCCTCTTCTTACACTAGTACCTTGCTGTGAGACCCTCTTCTTACACTAGTACCTTGCTGTGAGACCCTCTTCTTACACTAGTACCTTGCTGTGAGACCCTCTTCTTACACTAGTCCCTTGCTGTGAGAACGTCTTCATAGACTAGTACCTTGCTGTGAGGCCCTCTTCTTACACTAGTACCTTTCTGTGAGACCCTCTTCTTACACTAGTACCTTGCTGTGAGACCCTCTTCTAACACTAGTACCTTGCTGTGAGACCCTCTTCTTACACTAGTACCTTGCTGTGAGACCCTCTTCTTACACTAGTACCTTGCTGTGAGACCCTCTTACACTAGTACCTTGCTGTGAGACCCTCTTCTTAAACTAGTACCTTGCTGTGAGACCCTCTTACACTAGTACCTTGCTGTGAGATCCTCTTCCTACACTAGTACCTTGCTGTGAGACCCTCTTCTTACACTAGTACCTTGCTGTGAGACCCTCTTACACTAGTACCTTGCTGTGAGACCCTCTTCTTACACTAGTACCTTGCTGTGAGACCCTCTTACACTAGTACCTTGCTGTGAGATCCTCTTCCTACACTAGTACCTTGCTGTGAGACCCTCTTCTTACACTAGTACCTTGCCGTGAGGCCCTCTTCTTACACTAGTACCTTGCTGTGAGGCCCTCTTCTTACACTAGCACCTTGCTGTGAGACCCTCTTACAGCAGTACCTTGCTGTGAGGCCCTCTTACACTTGTACCTTGCTGTGAGACCCTCTTCTTACACTAGTACCTTGCTGTGAGGCCCTCTTCTTACACTAGTACCTTGCTGTGAGACCCTCTTCTTACACTAGTACCTTGCTGTGAGACCCTCTTCTTACACTTGTACCTTGGTGTGAGACCCTCTTACACTAGTACCTTGCTGTGAGGCCCTCTTCTTACACTAGTACCTTGCTGTGAGACCCTCTTCTTACACTAGTACCTTGCTGTGAGACCCTCTTCTTACACTAGTACCTTGCTGTGAGACCCTCTTCTTACACTAGTACCTTGCTGTGAGACCCTCTTCTTAGACTAGTACCTTGCTGTGAGGCCCTCTTCTTACACTAGTACCTTCCTGTGAGACCCTCTTCTTACACTAGTACCTTGCTGTGAGACCCTCTTCTTACACTAGTACCTTGCTGTGAGACTCTCTTCTTACACTAGTACCTTTCTGTGAGACCCTCTTCTTACACTAGTACCTTGCTGTGAGACCCTCTTCTTACACTAGTACCTTGCTGTGAGGCCCTCTTCTTACACTAGTACCTTTCTGTGAGACCCTCTTCTTACAATAGTACCTTGCTGTGAGACCCTCTTCTTAGACTAGTACCTTGCTGTGAGGCCCTCTTCTTACACTAGTACCTTTCTGTGAGACCCTCTTCTTACACTAGTACCTTGCTGTGAGGCCCTCTTACACTAGTACCTTGCTGTGAGACCCTCTTCTTACACTAGTACCTTGCTGTGAGACCCTCTTACACTAGTACCTTGCTGTGAGACCCTCTTCTTACACTAGTACCTTGCTGTGAGGCCCTCTTCTTACACTAGTACCTTGCTGTGAGACCCTCTTCTGACACTAGTACCTTGCTGTGAGACCCTCTTCTTACACTAGTACCTTGCTGTGAGACCCTCTTCTTACACTAGTACCTTGCTGTGAGACCCTCTTCTTACACTAGTACCTTGCTGTGAGACCCTCTTCTTACACTAGTACCTTGCTGTGAGACCCTCTTCTTACACTAGTACCTTGCTGTGAGACCCTCTTCTTACACTAGTACCTTGCTGTGAGACCCTCTTCTTACACTAGTACCTTGCTGTGAGACCCTCTTCTTACACTAGTACCTTGCTGTGAGACCCTCTTCTTACACTAGTACCTTGCTGTGAGACCCTCTTCTTACACTAGTACCTTGCTGTGAGGCACTCTTCTTACACTAGTACCTTGCTGTGAGACCCTCTTACACTAGTACCTTGCTGTGAGGCCCTCTTCTTACACTAATACCTTGCTGTGAGACCCTCTTCTTACACTAGTACCTTGGTGTGAGACCCTCTTACACTAGTACCTTGCTGTGAGACCCTCTTACACTAGTACCTTGCTGTGAGACCCTCTTACACTAGTACCTTGCTGTGAGACCCTCTTCTTACACTAGTACCTTGCTGTGAGACCCTCTTACACTAGTACCTTGCTGTGAGACCCTCTTACACTAGTACCTTGCTGTGAGACCCTCTTACACTAGTACCTTGCTGTGAGACCCTCTTACACTAGTACCTTGCTGTGAGACCCTCTTACACTAGTACCTTGCTGTGAGACCCTCTTACACTAGTACCTTGCTGTGAGACCCTCTTACACTAGTACCTTGCTGTGAGACCCTCTTCTTACACTAGTACCTTGCTGTGAGACCCTCTTCTTACACTAGTACCTTTCTGTGAGACCCTCTTCTTACACTAGTACCTTGCTGTGAGGCCCTCTTACACTAGTACCGTGCTGTGAGACCCTCTTCTTACACTAGTACCTTGCTGTGAGACCCTCTTACACTAGTACCTTGCTGTGAGACCCTCTTCTTACACTAGTACCTTGCTGTGAGGCCCTCTTCTTACACTAGTACCTTGCTGTGAGACCCTCTTCTGACACTAGTACCTTGCTGTGAGACCCTCTTCTTACACTAGTACCTTGCTGTGAGACCCTCTTACACTAGTACCTTGCTGTGAGACCCTCTTCTGACACTAGTACCTTGCTGTGAGACCCTCTTCTTACACTAGTACCTTGCTGTGAGACCCTCTTTTTACACTAGTACCTTGCTGTGAGACCCTCTTGTTACACTAGTACCTTGCTGTGAGACCCTCTTCTTACACTAGTACCTTGCTGTGAGACCCTCTTCTTACTCTAGTACCTTGCTGTGAGGCCCTCTTCTTACACTAGTACCTTGCTGTGAGACCCTCTTCTTACACTAGTACCTTGCTGTGAGACCCTCTTCTTACTCTAGTACCTTGCTGTGAGACCCTCTTCTTACACTAGTACCTTGCTGTGAGACCCTCTTCTTACACTAGTACCTTGCTGTGAGACCCTCTTCTTACTCTAGTACCTTGCTGTGAGACCCTCTTCTTACACTAGTACCTTGCTGTGAGGCACTATTCTTACACTAGTACCTTGCTGTGAGACCCTCTTACACTAGTACCTTGCTGTGATGCCCTCTTCTTACACTAATACCTTGCTGTGAGACCCTCTTACACTAGTACCTTGCTGTGAGACCCTCTTACACTAGTACCTTGCTGTGAGACCCTCTTACACTAGTACCTTGCTGTGAGACCCTCTTCTTACACTATTACCTTGCTGTGAGACCCTCTTACACTAGTACCTTGCTGTGAGACCCTCTTACACTAGTACCTTGCTGTGAGACCCTCTTACACTAGTACCTTGCTGTGAGACCCTCTTACACTAGTACCTTGCTGTGAGACCCTCTTACACTAGTACCTTGCTGTGAGACCCTCTTCTTACACTAGTACCTTGCTGTGAGACCCTCTTCTTACACTAGTACCTTGCTGTGAGGCCCTCTTGTTAGGCGACACGTGTGTGTTGTACTCACCTATTTGTACTCACCTATTTGTGGTTGCAGGGGTCGCGTCATAGCTCCTGGCCCCGCCTCTTCACTGATTGCTACTAGGTCCTCTCTCTCCCTGCTCCATGAGCTTTATCATACCTCGCCTTAAAACTATGTATGGTTCCTGCCTCTACCACATCACCTTCTAGGCTATTCCATGGCCTGACAACTCTATGACTGAAGAAATACTTCCTAACATCCCTTTGATTCATCTGAGTCTTCAACTTCCAATTGTGACCTCTTGTGTCTGTGTCCCATCTCTGGAACATCCCGTCTTTGTCCACCTCGTCTATTCCGCGCAGTATTTTATGTGTCGTTATCATGTCTCCCCTGACCCTCCTGGCCTCCAGTGTCGTCAGGCCGATTTCCCTCAACCTTTCTTCGTAGGACAATCCCCGTAGCTCTGGGACTAGTCTTGTTGCAAACCTTTGCACTTTCTCTAATTTCTTGACGTGCTTGACTAGGTGTGGATTCCAAACTGGTGCTGCATACTCCAGTATGGGCCTGACGTAAATGGTATACAGAGTCTTGAACGACTCCTTACTGAGGTATCGGAACGCTATCCGTAGGTTTGCCAGGCGCCCGTATGCTGCAGCAGTTATCTGATTGATGTGCGCCTCAGGAGATATGCTCGGTGTTATACTCACCCCCAGATCTTTTTCCTTGAGTGAGGTTTGCAGACTTTGGCCATCTAAACTATATTGTGCCTGCGGTCTTCTTTGCCCTTCCCCAATCTTCATGACTTTGCATTTGGCAGGGTTAAACTCAAGGAGCCAGTTGCTGGACCAGGCTTGTAGCCTGTCCAAGTCTCTTTGTAGTCCTGCCTGATCCTCATCCGATTTGATTCTTCTCATTAACTTCACATCATCCGCAAACAAGGACACTTCTGAGTCTATCCCTTCCGTTATGTCATTCACATATACCAAGAACAGCACAGGTCCAAGGACTGACCCCTGTGGAACCCCGCTTGTCACAGACGCCCACTCTGACACCTCGTCACGTACCATGACTCGTTGTTGCCTCCCTGTAAGGTATTCTCTTATCCATTGCAGTGCCTTTCCTGTTATGTGTGCCTGATCCTCTAGCTTTTGCAGTAACCTCTTGTGAGGAACTGTGTCGAAGGCCTTCTTGCAGTCCAAAAATATGCAGTCGATCCACCCCTCTCTCTCTTGTCTTACTTCTGTCACCTTGTCATAAAACTCTAGTAGGTTTATGACACAGGATTTTCCTTCCCTGAAACCGTGCTGGTTGTCAATTATACACTTGTTTCTTTCCAGGTGCTCCACCACTCTCCTCCTGATGATCTTCTCCATGACCTTGCATACTATACACGTTAGTGATACAGGTCTGTAGTTTAGTGCCTCATGTCTGTCTCCCTTTTTAAAAATTGGGACTACATTTGCCATCTTCTATACCTCAGGGAGTTGCCCAGTTTCAAATGATGTGTTGAAGATCTTTGTCAATGGTACATACAATGTCTCTGCTCCCTCTTTAAGGACCCACGGAGAGATGTTGTCTGGTCCCACCGCCTTTGAGGTGTCAAGTTCGCATAGCAGCTTCTTCACCTCCTCCTTGGTTATATGTACCTCATCCAGCACTTGCTGGTGCACCCCCCTGCTCTGATTTCCTGAAGTCCTACTGGTTTCCACTGTAAATACCTCTTTAAATCTTGTGTTGAGCTCCTGACATACCTCTTGGTCGTTTCTTGTGAATTCCCCATCACCCTTCCTCAGTCTGATTACCTGGTCCTTGACTGTTGTTTTCCTCCTGATGTGGCTGTACAACAGCTTCGGGTCAGTCTTTACTTTTGATGCTATGTCATTTTCATATTGTCTCTGAGCCTCCCTTCTTATCTGTGCATATTCGTTTCTGGCTCTTCGGCTGATATCTTTATTTTCCTGAGTTCTCTGTCTTCTGTACCTTTTCCATTCTCTAGTACATCTAGTTTTTGCCTCCCTACACCTTTGGGTGAACCAAGGACTCATTCTGTTCTTCCCATTATTTCTGTTTCCCTTGGGAACAAACCTCTCCTCTGCCTCCTTGCATTTTGTTGCTACATATTATTATAATCAAAAAGAAGCGCTAAGCCACAAGGGCTATACAGCGCTGCAGGGTAGGGAAGGAAGCGAGGGTATTGGATGGCAGAAGGGAGGAGGGATGATCAGCAGGTTACAGAAAACAGCGGGGCAGGGGATAGTACGGGGGTAGAGGGTAGCAAGAGATTGAAGTAGAAAGGGCTGAAGGTATCAGAATTTGTGAAGTAAGTCAGTTGTTGTCAAAAAGTCAATGAGAGAGTCCGGATGAAAGGTGGGTCCATCAGCGAGAAGGGAAGGTAAAGAGAGAGCAGCGGAGCGAAGACGACGACAGAGGTAAATTCTGCGTGCTCGTTGATAAAGTGGGCAGTCCAACAGAATGTGGCTGACTGATAATGGAGCTTGGCAATTCTCACAGAGAGGAGCAAGACGCCTCTCCATGAGATATCCATGAGTAAGACGAGTATGGCCAATGCGAAGACGGGAGAGAGTAGTCTCCCAACCTCGACACTGGTGATAAGAAGACGGCCAGTAACCTATACTCGGTTTAATAGATTGAAGTTTGTTGCCGAGCATAGTAGACCAACGTTGTTGCCAATGGGTGTGAAGGTGGGAAGATATTGCAGCAAAATAGTCCGTAAATGGAATACCTCTATAAGAAACTGGTAGGTCATGTACTGCTGACCGCGCAGCAGTGTCTGCCTGTTCATTGCCCTGTATGTCAACATGACCAGGGACCCAACAAAAAACAATATCTTTATGCTTGGTAAAGATGCGGCATAGCCAAAGTTGGATACGGAGGACTAAGGGGTGAGGTGTATCAAATTTTTGTATAGCCTGTAAAGCACTAAGGGAGTCTGAGACAACCACAAATGATGACACAGGCATAGATGCAATACGGATAAGTGCTGTAAGGATGGCATATAATTCAGCAGTAAAAATATTAGCCGAAGATAGTAAATGCCCTTGTACGACGCTGTCCGGAAACACTGCTGCGAATCCTATGCCGTCAGAAGACTTAGAGCCATCTGTGTACACAGCAATGGCATGAGAATGAGAGTGAAAGTGGTCAAGAAAAAGAGAGCGGGAAACGACCGTAGACAGTTGGGCTTTCGAGCAAGGGAGGGAGAAAGAACAGACTCGAACAGCTGGAACTTCCCAGGGGGGTAGGGAAAAGTGAGATGCTACATGTACATAGAAAGGTGGTAGTTGAAGAGAAGACAAGAGCGAATGAAGGCGGAGAGAGAAGGGACGGAGTAAACAGGGGCGGCGAACAAATAAAGAATGTCTACTAAGATCAGTGACCATTCTATAAATGGAAGGATTGCGGAGATCATGAGAGCGTACATAGTAGCGCAAGCAATGGGCATCACGGTGATCGGATAAGGATGGAACATTCGCTTCTGCATAGAGGCTCTCGACAGGGGAAGAGCGAAAAGCACCAAGGCATAAACGTAATCCTTGGTGATGAATGGGGTTAAGGCTAGAGAGAGTAGCAGGAGATGCCACTGAATAGATCTGGTCACCATAATCAAGTTTCGATAAAATAAGGGTGGAATGTAGGCGAAGGAGGGTTCGACGATCAGCTCCCCATGAAAGATGAGCAAGGGTTTTAAGAAGGTTCAGCCGGCTGTGACAAGTTGCCTTCAGAGAGGTAATGTGAGGTTTCCAGGATAACCTACGATCAAAGAGGAGGCCCAGAAACTTGACTGTATCACGTTCAGGGATACGGGAGCCATAGAGGTACAAAGGATGATTGGAGATGACAGAGCGTCTAGTGAAAGTAATTTGGTGGGTTTTAGTGCTGGAAAATTTAAACCCACGTGTGGTGGCCCAATTGGAAACACGGTCGACTGCATGCTGGAGAGAAACTGTAATGAGGTGACAGTCAGCGCCTGCACAGGCAATAGCGAAGTCATCAACGTAGAGTGATGACCAAATATTTGATGGAAGACTAGAGGCCAAATCATTAATAGCAAGGAGAAAAAGTGTTGTGCTCAGAACACATCCCTGGGGGACACCTTCAGCTTGGATAAAGTCCGGGGAGAGCACATTATTAACCCGAACACGGAAATGCCTGTCAGTTAAAAAGTTCTTAAGGAAGGATGGTAGATTGCCTCGAAGGCCTAAGGAGTGGGCTTGGGCTAAAATATTATACCTCCAAGTTGTGTCATATGCCTTCTCAAGGTCAAAAAATATGGCAATAACTGAGTGGTTATTCGCAAAGGCATTACGAACATATGTATCCAAGCGTAGTAAGGGGTCTATGGTAGAACGTCCCTTACGAAAGCCATATTGACGAGTGGAGAGACTGTTGTGTGTCTCTAAATACCACACTAAACGTCTATTTACTAGGCGTTCCATCACTTTGCAAACTGAACTGGTAAGAGCAATGGGACGATAGTGGGAGGTTTCATGTCCCGTAGTGCCTGGTTTGCGGAAAGGGAGAACAATGGCGGATTTCCACAGCTGTGGAAGAACTCCTTGTGACCAAATAAGATTGTAAAGGCGTAATAGGACTGCAAGGGCTGACTGATGTAAATGTTGTAGCATACGAATATGAATGTCATCGGACCCAGCTGCCGATGATCGACAAGCTGAGAGTGTTGCCTCCAGTTCTCGAAGTGTAAAAGGCACATTATACTGTTCTTCTCTGAGAGAAGAAAAGTCCAAGGGTGCTAACTCTCTGGCAGACTTTGAGGAAAGAAATGAGGGGCATAGATGGAGTCCCTGAGAAATACGGACCAGATGATTGCCAATTTCATTGGCAACATCTAGTGGGTTTGCTATATCAACACCGGCAACCCACAGAACAGGAGCCGGGTCAGGAGAATATTTACCACTCAGTTTTCGTACTTTTTTCCAGACTGCACTCATAGAGGAAGCAGAGGTGATGGTGGAGACATAATCTCGCCAGCAAGTGCGTTTAGCGTCACGGATGATACGGCGAGCGATCACACGCTTCTGTTTAAAATCAAGGAGTCTCTCTGTGGTTCTATTGTACCGGTACCTGCCCCATGCAGCGTGTTTCAAACGTACTGCACGAGCACAAGCAGGAGACCACCACAGCACGCATTTCTGAGAATGCCTGCCCAAAGTTTGGGGTATAGAATGAGAAGCTGCGGTTAAAACGGAGGACGAGAAGAGGTGTAAAAGCTCATCGATGGAGGACGAAGAAGGAACCTCTCTAAAAACAGTTAGGTGTGAGTAAAGGTTCCAATTTGCCCGATTAAATTGCCAGCGTGGGGTGCGAAGAGGTGGTGAATATGAAGGGGAGGTAAGAATGATTGGGAAATGATCGCTGTCATGTAAGTCTGGAAGAACAGACCAAGTGAAGTCTAATGCAGCGGAGGAAGAGCAGACTGAGAGATCGATGCAAGAGAGAGAGTGAGTCCGAGGATCAATATGGGTGTGAGTACCTGTATTTAAAACATGGAGGGGGTGGGCGGCAAGAAAAAAGAAAAGCCTCTAACTGAATGCCACAGGAATCACAGTGAGAGATCCCCCAGAGGAAATGGTGGGCATTAAAATCACCAAGTAACAGAATCGGTGGTGGTAATGACGAAACAAGAAAGGCAATATCCGAAATAGATAATGCCCGAGGAGAGAGATATAAAGAACAGATCGTATACCACCTATGCAAGTGGATACGGGCTGCTGTGTAATGCAGCGAAGTACGAACAAATAGCTGATGGTACGGAGTATCAGTGCGTAGAAGAAGGGCACTTTCATTAAAGGTCCCATCAGGAAAAGGATCTGAAGAATACAATAAATTATAGCCTGAGATGGGAGAGATAACAGCAGAGTGTAATTTTGGTTCCTGTAAGCAAACACCAACAGGGGAAAACTGGGAGAGTAACATCTGAAGCTCACCCCGATTACCCCTGAGGCCGCGTATATTCCACTGTAAATAGGCCATGATTGGCAATGATAAAGATACCTGAAATCTGCAGGTAATGGTTCCTACGGACTAGAGGGGTTAGAAAAGTCCACATGCGGAGGCAGTGGAAAACGTTCAAGCAGCGAAGGAATGGTGCGCTGTGAAGAAAGGAGTTGCGCAGATGGAGTAGAGGAGAGAGAAGGAGTGGAGGGTGGATCAGTGTCCATTGATGGTTTGGTCTCTGCAATATATTCAGAGATTGCTTCAAGTGTTTCAGAATTCAGAGACGTCGTATGGGAGACAATATTGGAAATGGTAGGGGGAGGATGAGTAAAGATTGGAACTGTAATGGACTGTACCAAGGTAGGGGGGGACGGAAGGGTGGAGGGAACTGGAGAAGCATGGAAGGGGACAGAAGAGGCAGAAACCTGGGAGGTGGCCGAAGAGGAAGAAACTTGGGAGGGAACAGGGGAGGAAGGTACAGTAGAAGGAGGAGGGTGAACCTCTACACTTGTAACAGAGCCAGTGAGAGGGGGAGAACCAGGTACAGAGACAGGGAAGGGAAAATGAGGAGGTGGAAGATGGGTAGGAGGTGTTAACGGACCTTTTTTTGACTTTTGAGAAGTAGAGGGACGATTGGGAGGAGGTGTCATACGAGATCTCGTCACTACTGAGGCTTGTGAGAGAGAACACGAAGAAGCAAGATCAGACTGAGACGTTGAAGTAGGGACGTCTGAGCCGAGGACAGCAAAAGAATTAGCTACAGGAGTGACTATGGGAGAGGTAACCACAGAGGTGGGTGCAGAAGATGGGATACCAGAAGTGGGGGGACGTTTTGAAACACGGGAATAAGAAACACGAGGTAGTCTCCCTTGGAGGCGGAGATGAGAAACTGCCATGGCATAAGGGAGACCTTCTGCCTCTTTGAGGTAATGGATTTCCCGCTCGTTTAAGTAGACTTGACAACGGCGAGAGTACGAAGGGTGAGCCTCATGACAATTAAGGCAAGAGGGAGGTCGATTGCAAGACGTATTAGAATGGTCATCGGCACCACAGACTGGGCATTCAGCGATAGATCTGCAATATTTCGCTGGATGGCCAAATCGCCAGCAATTTCTACACTGTTGCGGTGTAGGGATCACCTTTCGAACTTGTAACCAATGTCCTGCTACATAAACTGAGGATGGGAGTTCAAGGCTGTCAAAAGTTAAATGAGCCACATTGCTAGGGTATCGTCTCCGCCCGTGGGCAGGAAGAACGTAAGTGTCTACCTTGAGGATTGGGAGATCTTGGAGTTCCAGCTGTTCAAGAATGTCAGTGCCACATGTCTGGAAATTTTGTTGAACTATGGTATGGGGCAGAATGACGGTACCACTACAAGAATTGAGGGAATGATGCTTTTCAATAGTTACAGGAACAGTATCGATATGGGAAAGACGAGAAAGCTCATGAGCCTGGGTAGCATTCTGTACGGTGACGATGCGCGTACCACTCTTAAGAGCATGAAAAGAAATATCTTTACCAACATGGCGTAGGAGTGCCTTGCCAATACTGTGGTCAGAAAGATAGGCAGTAGAGGAAGTCGGTCGTAAAGTGAAGAATTTAGTCCATTGTGCAGTCTGAAACTGAGCGTGGAAAGGTAGTGAAGGACGTGTCGATCTTTTCTGAGAAGAACAAGAAGGTGGAGAAGTATCATCAGCAGGTAATTGTCGTTGTCGCTTAGGCGTGGACCAGAGTTGGTCTGACGTGGAACGGGCCGGCGATTTGAAAATTGCCGCACCGTAGAGGGAGAGGCCGGAAGCATAGTCAGAGGAGAGCGAAGGTCAGATAAATCGAAAGAGTCAGTCGAGGCCTCAGTACCTGAAGCGGGTGAGGAAACAGCACCGGCAAGAGGTACAGAGGCATGAGGAGTGTCCGAAGAGTGGTCCAAAGACGAGGCGGGGTCAGAACGGGGTGCGGTATCAAGAAGGGGCCCGGGGGTAGCAGGTTCATGGACTAGGGCTGCCATGGTTAGGTTACTTCTTTCTTTTTGTTTTTAAGAAAAAAAAAGAAAGAAGAAAAGAAAATAAAAATAAAAAAAAGAATAAAAAAAGGGGGGACTGGGGAGGGATAGTTCCTAGGAGGAATGAAAGGGCCAGAAATCTCCCTCCGCGCCCAAGAGGACCTCAGCACCGCAAGTAGCGCAGATGCAGCATGGAACCCGTGCCATACCCTACCCATCATGCCAGTAAACTGGCAATCCGGGATAGCAACCTCACATCTGCCGAGCTACCTCGGTGGACAAAAGAGAGGGCGGCCGGAAATCTGCCACAAAGCATACCTCCTTCGGCCACCACCCCCGGAATCCGAAAGGTGGCTTCCAGAGATACACCCGTCGCCTGAGAGACACCCAAAGCCACCCTCCGGGATACCGGAGAGGGATCAGGACATCCCCAGGCAATCCAGATTCCACGGCAAACTACGCCACCGCCAAGAACCTCAATGGAATGGGATGGACCCCGGTACCCTTTCCCCTACCTAGGAACTAGCGTGCCTGTGGAAAAAAAAAAAAAAAGGAAAGGAAAAAGGGGAGGATGGGGAGGAGGAGGAGGAAAGGAAAAAGGGGAGGATGGGATAGGGAATGGGGGATTGGGGGGTAATTAGGTTCGGTCTGAGGACGTAGACCAACAGGTCTAATTCCTCAGACCAAGAGCCTCTTCACCACGCCAAGGAGCCCCCCTTGAAGAGGCATGCCTGAGTAGTTCCCCCTTTTGTAGTTTGGTTTTTCCCAGCCTATTCCTGCTACTCTCTCCACTTGGAGCTCAACTATGTAGTCGAAGCACAGAACCACATGATCACTAGCTCCCAGGGGCCTTTCATACATGATACTCTCGATGTCCGAACTACTCATGGTGAATACAAGGTCCAGCCTTGCTGATTCATCCTCTCCTCTCTCTCTGGTAGTGTCTCTAACATGTTGATGCATGAGGTTTTCCAGTACCACATCCATCATCTTGGCTCTCCATGTTTCGGGACCCCCATGGGGCTCCAGGTTTTCCCAGTCAATCTCCTTGTGATTGAAATCACCCTTAACTAGTAACTTTGCTCCCCCCATGTGTGCTCTCCTGGCCACCTCGGCTAGTGTGTCGATCATTGCTCTGTTGCTCTCATCGTATTCTTCTCTTGGCCTCCTGCAGTTCTGTGGTGGGTTGTACATTACTGCAATTATCACCTATGTCCCTCAGACTGGATTGTTCCTACTAAGTAGTCCCTTTCGCCCATGCCATCCATTCCTTCCATTTTCTCAAAATCCCACTGGTTTTTTATGAGCAGTGCAACTCCTCCTCCCCCTCTCCTCCCTCTGTCTTTCCTGAGGATTTGGTATCCGGATGGAAAGATTGAATCTGTTATTATTCTGGTGAGTTTTGTTTCTGTGAGTGCTATTATGTCTGGAGA
>NW_027195049.1:615000-638292 GCF_038502225.1 Cherax quadricarinatus
TTAGGTTCCAGGCTACTGTAGTATCCCACTTATACAGCAGGTTAGGTTCCAGGCTACTGTAGGATCCCACTTATACAGCAGGTTAGGTTCCAGGCTACTGTAGGACCCCACTTATACAGCAGGTTAGGTTCCAGGCTACTGTAGGATCCCACTTATACAGCAGGTTAGGTTCCAGGCTACTGTAGGATCCCACTTATACAGCAGGTTAGGTTCCAGGCTACTGTAGGATCCCACTTATACAGCAGGTTAGGTTCCAGGCTACTGTAGGATCCCACTTATACAGCAGGTTAGGTTCCAGGCTACTGTAGGATCCCACTTATACAGCAGGTTAGGTTCCAGGCTACTGTAGGATCCCACTTATACAGCAGGTTAGGTTCCAGGCTACTGTAGGATCCCACTTATACAGCAAGTTAGGTTCCAGGTTACTGTAGGATCCCACTTATACAGCAAGTTAGGTTCCAGGCTACTGTAGGATCCCACTTATACAGCAGGTTAGGTTCCAGGCTACTGTAGGATCCCACTTATACAGCAGGTTAGGTTCCAGGCTACTGTAGGATCCCACTTATACAGCAGGTTAGGTTCCAGGCTACTGTAGGATCCCACTTATACAGCAGGTTAGGTTCCAGGCTACTGTAGGATCCCACTTATACAGCAGGTTAGGTTCCAGGCTACTGTAGGATCCCACTTATACAGCAAGTTAGGTTCCAGGCTACTGTAGGTTAGGTTCCAGGCTACTGTAGGATCCCACTTATACAGCAGGTTAGGTTCCAGGCTACTGTAGGATCCCACTTATACAGCAGGTTAGGTTCCAGGCTACTGTAGGATCCCACTTATACAGCAGGTTAGGTTCCAGGCTACTGTAGGATCCCACTTATACAGCAGGTTAGGTTCCAGGCTACTGTAGGATCCCACTTATACAGCAGGTTAGGTTCCAGGCTACTGTAGGATCCCACTTATACAGCAAGTTAGGTTCCAGGTTACTGTAGGATCCCACTTATACAGCAAGTTAGGTTCCAGGCTACTGTAGGATCCCACTTATACAGCAGGTTAGGTTCCAGGCTACTGTAGGATCCCACTTATACAGCAGGTTAGGTTCCAGGCTACTGTAGGATCCCACTTATACAGCAGGTTAGGTTCCAGGCTACTGTAGGATCCCACTTATACAGCAAGTTAGGTTCCAGGTTACTGTAGGGCCCCACTTATACAGCAGGTTAGGTTCCAGGCTACTGTAGGCTCCCACTTATACAGCAAGTTAGGTTCCAGGCTACTGTAGGATCCCACTTATACAGCAGGTTAGGTTCCAGGCTACTGTAGGCTCCCACTTATACAGCAAGTTAGGTTCCAGGCTGCTGTAGGATCCCACTTATACAGCAGGTTAGGTTCCAGGCTACTGTAGGATCCCACTTATACAGCAAGTTAGGTTCCAGGCTACTGTAGGATCCCACTTATACAGCAAGTTAGGTTCCAGGCTGCTGTAGGATCCCACTTATACAGCAGGTTAGGTTCCAGGCTACTGTAGGATCCCACTTATACAGCAGGTTAGGTTCCAGGCTACTGTAGGATCCCACTTATACAGCAGGTTAGGTTCCAGGCTACTGTAGGATCCCACTTATACAGCAAGTTAGGTTCCAGGTTACTGTAGGATCCCACTTATACAGCAGGTTAGGTTCCAGGCTACTGTAGGATCCCACTTATACAGCAGGTTAGGTTCCAGGCTACTGTAGGATCCCACTTATACAGCAGGTTAGGTTCCAGGCTACTGTAGGATCCCACTTATACAGCAGGTTAGGTTCCAGGCTACTGTAGGATCCCACTTATACAGCAGGTTAGGTTCCAGGCTACTGTAGGATCCCACTTATACAGCAGGTTAGGTTCCAGGCTACTGTAGGATCCCACTTATACAGCAGGTTAGGTTCCAGGCTACTGTAGGATCCCACTTATACAGCAGGTTAGGTTCCAGGCTACTGTAGGATCCCACTTATACAGCAGGTTAGGTTCCAGGCTACTGTAGGATCCCACTTATACAGCAAGTTAGGTTCCAGGCTACTGTAGGATCCCACTTATACAGCAGGTTAGGTTCCAGGCTACTGTAGGATCCCACTTATACAGCAAGTTAGGTTCCAGGCTACTGTAGGATCCCACTTATACAGCAGGTTAGGTTCCAGGCTACTGTAGGCTCCCACTTATACAGCAAGTTAGGTTCCAGGCTGCTGTAGGATCCCACTTATACAGCAGGTTAGGTTCCAGGCTACTGTAGGATCCCACTTATACAGCAGGTTAGGTTCCAGGCTACTGTAGGATCCCACTTATACAGCAAGTTAGGTTCCAGGCTACTGTAGGATCCCACTTATACAGCAAGTTAGGTTCCAGGCTACTGTAGGATCCCACTTATACAGCAAGTTAGGTTCCAGGCTACTGTAGGATCCCACTTATACAGCAAGTTAGGTTCCAGGCTGCTGTAGGATCCCACTTATACAGCAAGTTAGGTTCCAGGTTACTGTAGGTTATACAACTTTTGATGGGTTCCCAGGCTGTAGGCCCCCTTACAGCACATTGGTTTAGGCTGCTGTTTGAGCTGCCACACCTTGCGTTAGGTTCCAGGCTGCTGTAGGCCCCCACTTATACAGCGCGTTGGGTTCCAGGCTACTGTAGGCCCCACTTATACAGCAGGTTGGGTTCTAGGCTACCATAAGGCCCCACTTATGCAGTAACTTAGGTTTGTTCTGCTGTAAAGTGGCTACTACTTTTTTAACTTTTCAAGTGCATGCTAAACCTGATAACATTTACACTATCATATATTAGAAGTGAGCAATAGAGTTAAGCCTAAAAATGCATATACAGTACACATTACTTACCTTAAAATATACTTTCATTCTTAGCTTATAGTACGATTGCAGAATACATTTATTGTAGGAAGTCTGAATTAATGGCTTACGTAAAGTGGATACACTCCTATATATGTACTAAACCATACCACGCGAGGATTTGAACTTCGTGGGGTACTTGCAAAACTCCAGGCCAACGCCAGTTCAATCTCCGCCGTGGTGTCTTTGTTTTCAATCGTATTATTATGATTTTCTGAATTATGTTGAGAACATTATCTGAAACTCAGAATATATATTATTGAATTTTCTTTACAGGTTTAACACAGCACTACAGTGTGTGTTAATGTGCAAAGATTAAAATAAAAGTTGGTAAATTTGCTTCACTTCTGTTACAATATCCGTCTGTATTAAAAGTGGGAGTTCAGTGCAGAAGAGGGAGGCACTCACTGCATTGCAATAAGATGATCAGTGTTCATTTTATGTGGAAAAACTGTATAGTTATGTAGTACTGTGGCTAGGGGTGTGTTGGGTTTAGTGGAGGTTCAGGTTAGTTAGTGTTGGCTGCTTGAAGATTTGAGAGTAAGTCATGTTTTCCCCTGATACACAGATCAGTCTATTAATATATGGAAATTTTTTTTCAATACACTGGTCATCTCTCACTGAGGCAGTGCAACTTGAAAAAAGAAAAACTCACCATGGTTTGTTCAGTTGCTGTCTTGCTAGAAGTGTGCTGACATCACAGTTTAGATGACCCTCTGAACTGTAACATCCTCACTCATCCTTCAGAGTGTAGGTCTGTATTTCCCACCTCCAGAACTGTAACATCCTCACCTATCCTTCAGGTACAGGCACTGTCTCCCACCTTCAGAACTGTAACATCCTCACCCATCCTTGAGTACAGGTCTGTCCCCACCTCAAAACCCTTAACATCCTCACCTATCCTTCAGAGTACAGGCACTGTACTTCCCACCTTCAGAACTGAACATCCTCACCTATCCTTAATGGGACTGTACTTCCCACCAAAAGAACTGTAACACCCTCACCTATCCTTCAGGTGCGGGTACTGTACTTCCCACCACCAGAACTGTAACATCCTCACCTATCCTTCAGAGTACAGGCACTGTTCTTCCCACCTTCAGAACTGTAACATCCTCCATCCTTCAGGTACAGGCACTGTTTTCCCCACCTTCAGAACTGTAGCATCCTCACCCATCCTTCAGAGTACAGGCACTGCTTCCCCCACCAGAACTGTAACATCCTCACCCATCCCCAGAGTACAGGCACTGTACTTCCCACCTTCACAACTCAACATCCTCACTCATCCTTCAGAGTACAGGCACTGTACTTCCCACCTTCAGAACTGTAACATCCTCACCTATCCCAGGTACAGGTCTGTACTTCCCACCTTCAGAACTAACATCCTCCCCCTATCCTTCGGGGTACAGGCCCCGTTTTCCCCACCTTCAGAACTGTAACATCCTCACTCATCCTTCAGAGTACGGGTACTTGCTTCCCACCTTCAGAACTGTAACATCCTCACTCATCCTTCAGAGTACAGGCACTGTACTTCCCACCTTCAGAACTGTAACATCCTCACCTACCCTTTCCCAGGTACAGGTCTGTATTTCCCCACCTTCAGAACTGTAACATCCTCCTCATCCTTCAGAGTACAGGCACTGTACTTCCACCTTCAGAACTGTAACATCCTCACCTATCCTTGAGTACAGGCACTGTACTTCCCCCCCGTCAGAACTGCAACATTCTCACCATCCTTCAGGTACAGGCACTGCTTCCCACCTTCAGAACTATAACATCCTCACCTATCCTTCAGGTACAGGCACTGTACTTCCCACCTTCAGAACTGAACATCCTCACCTATCCTTCGGGTACAGGCACTGTACTTCCACCTTCAGAACTGCAACATCCTCACCCATCCTTCAGAGTACAGGCACTGTACTTCCCACCTTCAGAACTGTAACATCCTCACCCATCCTTGAGAGTACAGGCACTGCTTCCCACCACCAGAACTTAACATCCTCACCTATCCTTCAGAGTACAGGCACTGCACTTCCCACCTCAGAACTCAAGTCCAGCTAACCAGTTTCCTGAACCCCTTCATAATGTTACCTCACTCATCCAACAGCACAGAAGTTATAAAAGTATACAGGAATTCTTATATAACTATCAAGATAGTGAGATGCGAGATCCTCTCAATGGACTTTTAATCTAAAGAACTTGACTTGCTCTTCCATTTTCCCAAACCAAATGCCTTCCATTCCCCAAGTTGTGTGGCCCCAAGGGTATACCTCCCCACACTATTAATAATGGAATAACAGCAGTAGCAGCCTGGATTAATGTTGGTATAATTACGACAATTTTTTCAACAAGTCGGCCGTCTCCCACCTAGGCAGGGTGACCCAAAAGAAAAATCCCCAAAACCAAAATGCTTTCATCATTCAACACTTTCACCTCACTCATACATAATCACTGTTTTGTAGATGTCCCAGATACAACAACAGAAGCATATATAGATATAAAAGTGACCTGAAATAATATAACTCCATATAGAATATAATATCAGGGCCCCAATTTTATATATACAGTCCCAATACACATTCCTCCAAACTGCCCAATATCCCAAACCCCTCCTTTAAAGCTCAGGTATTGTACTTCCATTTCCCGAACTCAAGTCCGCTATATAAAAATAACCAGTTTCCCGAATTCCTTCACTAAATATTACCTCTTACTCTAACAGCTTCGGGCCCAAAAACCATTCATCTCCATTCACTCCTTTTAATACACTCATGCCGCTTTCTGGAAGTCAAAGCCCCTTGCCCACAAAACCTCCTTTACCCTCCCCCCAACCTTTTCAAAAATGACCCTACCCCACCTTCCTTCCCCTACAGATTTATATGCTCCCATGTCATTCTACTTTGATCCATTCTCTCTAAATGACCAACCACCTCAATACCCCTCTTCAGCCCTCTGACTAATATACTTTTATTAACTCCACACCACCCTATTCACACTTTAATTTTCTGTAATATTTACCCACACATTGCCTTGGGGAATTCCCCCCCAACCCCCCCAAACTTTTAAACCCCAAGTTTACACCCATAAAGGGGGGTCTGCTAATTTCATACTTTCCCCTTTCTTTCCCCATTGAAAAGTTTTTTTCTCCACTATACCCCCGCCATTTCCCTTTTCCCTCACTGAAATATATTAGATAAAAAACAGTTAAACTAAGGGACATTTTTTTGTGGAATTTTTTCTCCCCGGGCCCCATCAAGCTCCCAGAAAAAAACATTACAAAAAAATGTCACTCTCCCACCTGTGTTTTTTATCCAAATAACAACCTGGTTATCAGGTCCTCATTCACTGGGAGGCCGGGTCATGGACTGGGCCATGGAGGTTTTGGCCTGAAAAAACCTCGGGAATGGAAAAAAATGGTAAAAATCTGACAAAGGGAAAATACAGGGGCCCCCGGTTTAAAGAATTTTTTTCTTTCCCAGTATTTGTTCGGGTCCCAGTATCAATTTTTTTCCCAAAAGGAATATTGAAAAGAAATTAGCCCTTTTGACCCCCAAACATCGTAAAAAGCCTTCTAAATACACAAATTTTGGCTTTTGGGGAGGGAGGGGGGCCCATGTATAAAAAAGGGTTTAAAGTATCCTTTTTGACACCCCCCCGTGACCCACAAAACAGTCTAGGGGGAAAAGTTTTATAGTCGTTCAGAATGTTGGGCGGGGGGAAAGCTGCTCTGATGAACGGGGGGGTTTAGTCTAAAATCTCCCAAGATTTCGGGCTCTAAAACCCCCGTAAATCATCGATGCAATTTCCTCCTTCAACGACTTCCCGGCCCTTTCCCCCCCATAGTCTGTTTAAAACCACTGTTGGAAAAAAAAAAAGGATCCCAAAAATTTTTCTCTTTTTCCCAACCCCCAGGAATACCCGGTACTGTTGGTGTTGACCCTAAAACAACCTCCAGGAATCCCCGGGTATACCAGGGTGTTGACCCTAAAACAACCCCCAGGATTTCCAATTTAACAAGTCTGCCTGAAACAACCTCCAGGTATACCAGGTGCTGCCCCTAAAACAACCTCAGGTATACCACAGGGGTGTGCCCCCTGAAACAACCTCCAGGTATACCCAGGTGCTGACCTAACTCTGGATCAGATGGGGGAAAATTAAAAAAAATCTTTTAAAGGGTATTCCCTAGGGGAGATACATAATATAATCATAATCTAAAATATTATTATAAAAAAATTTTAATAACTAGTAGTATGAAAATTATACAATATAAATCGTAAAAATAAAAAAATTCAGATTAAAAAAGAATAGCTAAAAGGGAGGGGACTGTACACTGGCACCCCTGGTGCCTACCTAAATATATTTTGGCCCTGGGGGCCTGTTCTTTTCCCCAAGATTTCAAAGCAAAGAATACTTTTTAGGGTTTTGAATGTAGCGAGGCCCCTCTTGACCCAAAAGGTTTTGGGGTGTTCTCCCCTTCCCTACTTGCCCCCCATCACCAAGCATTGTTATATTGAATAAAAAAATGATTTAGAATCACATTAACAGATGAAAATAACAATATTGTAATGCTGTAAGAGGTCAGTCTTTTCCCCGTGTTATGGGTGCGTTTTCTCCAAAAATCTTTGAAAGCGTCGAAAATTAAACCCACTAAAAGGCTATAAAAGTACATTTTCGGAAAAGGCGAGTGTATAAGATGCTTTTTCAAGCAGCAATGTAACATTATAAACAACTGGTACAGCATAACACAAAGTTACCTTGCCCCTGACCTTAAACATATAATGCGGTGATATTCCAAGATTTTGGGGGAAAAAAAGTGCACCCTTATACGGGAAAGTATGGTACATGCTTTAAATTTTCTGATAGCTGTTTTCCCCAAGAAAATGCTTATGGGGAAGCTCCATCAGGGGCCACTTTTTAAATTTTGTAAAAAAAGGTTAAAAGAATTTAAAATCAAAAAATTGGACAGACTTGCGAAAGTGAAACAATAAAAACCCCAGACTTCAACTTAAAACTTACATCGTTTTAAACCTTCCCCAAAGAATTAATTCCTATCAATGCTTCTAAAAACTAAATCCTTTTTCAGTGACGGTTTTGTAAACAACATCCATATAAATTCTTAATTTTTATTTTTATCTCTATAGTCCATAATAGTCTTGAAAACCATCCAATAAATTTTTTTTTGGGGAAAAGTGCCAAATTTTTAGATGGGGATCCCACCTTGGAAAAAGAAAAACAAGTTTTTAGGGACAAGGGTATGACCCCATGGTTTTAGACTTGAGTACAGTGCATATATTGGGACAAGGGCACGGTTAAAGATACCCCCAGATGACCCCTGGGATGTTGGGAAGTGTTCTTCAGCTAATTTGGTAAGGAGAATTAGTTGCAGTGGGTTTTAAAAACATATGACAACCAGTAATACGGGCGGATGAAAGAGGGGCCCCGGACCAAGTGTACAAAATAATTTTACATGGAGAATGAAACTGGTCATCATTTACTTTAGCTTCCATTGGGCCCAAAAACAGTGTCTTAAGTTTCTCTCCCTTTGGGTTATTTGTGTTTTTTCAACCCGGGTATTGTGACTTCTTTTTCATTAGGTTTTTTCCCTCTCTTTCTCTACAAACTCAAAATAAGTATCAATCACAAACAACCTGCACTTAAAAAGGGCCCCAACCTTTACATTTTTACCCCTGGCCCCTGAAAGTCACAACTCCTGTTACTAAACAAGTGTCGTGGAACTGAAATTTTCCCCACAATCTCGAGGGGTTTTCTTTTTTGGATTTTTTGTACATTTTGGGACTTTTTTTTAAAAACAAAATTGTGTTTCACTCAGTCTGGGTTTCACAAACACTCCCAGTAAAATTTTGTTCTGAAACGTTTTTAATTTTAAACATTAAACCATTTAATCCATCTCCCCCTTGTTAAACCTGTTCATAACTCCTACATGGGGTTTATCTATTCTTTTTGATTTGTAAAAATTAACAAATTACAAAAACCCGGGACTTTTTGAAAAAAAATGATTATTCTTTATTGTAAAATTTAAAAAAATTTTACCTTTGAGTATTAAATTTAGGTTTACCCCAGAGTTTCCTGTCTTAGGATAAAAATGCTGCAGCGCCTTATTCTGACCAGACACACTACAAATAGTTAGGTTCCTCCTTTTTCAAGGGGAATGGGTCACTTAACCTAATATTTTATACAAGCAAATGATAAAAAAGAAGTTTCAACTTTTTTAAACTCTGATTAGAATCCAAAAGACAATTTCCCCCTAAATGTTTTGGACCTAAATCCGTCATTCTCACTGAACATGGCATTAATTCGGGGCCCCTCTTGTAAAATTTCCCTTAACGCAAGCTATAGTGTTTTTAAAAGGTTAAATTCAATCCCAAAAAACATTAATTTGATAGCTACATGTATGACTAGGGGACCAACTTAGCGTTTTTGAAATAACTGACACTTTTTTTTTACTGGGTCTGTAAACACTATTTTTTCAAATAAATTTTATTTGGCCTTGTGCTATAAGATTTTAAACTTTTCAATGCACCCATAAATATGAACAATGTGAAGAGCAGCAACATATTGCAGGATATAAATTAGGGGGGGTTGCCTTGATTTTTTAAAATGGAAAAGATGCAACTAATGTCACATTTTTTTTGGACAACTTTTTTTCTCCAGGAGTTGAAGTCCTGGAAAGGATTTTGGTGAATCAGGAGCATGACACCCTGGAGAGCAAATTTGCAAAAAAACCCACATTACGTATCGGGTTTTTTTTTCCCTAACATTTTATTTAATTTCCCATTATTACTACAATCTTGATGTCAACAATTACCCCCCCCAATCCTTTGGAATCAACCCCCATTACCCCCCTTCCCCCAGGGTTTTTGTTTCCCCCATGAATATAAGAACATACACTGTTATGCTTTAAAACTTATAAAATTTAAAAAAAACAAATGCTTTATATATGTAAAACCCAATGGAAAAAAAAAGAGTATTTCCCCAACACTGTAATTAAAATGAGGACTAATGACAATGGGCGGATATTAAATTATCAAAATGGTGCTTATATTCTAAGAGTAATCCAGGAAAAGGGGCGTTACTCTGGGGGGGTAACACAAATGCGAGAAAACGATGAAAGGGTTTCAATCTATGTACATCCATATACACATCGCTACTGTTCTCAAAGGCGAGATTCCCTCGTGTGATCTTGGAGAGGAAAACTCCAGTAACACCTGTAATACACACACTGTACTGCGAATGTACATATTTACACTGTAATGTAAAAAGAGTATTGACTGTTTATGTACATACAAGACCCCTAGGCATTTCTTCATTCTTTAGTCAAAAGTACCCATTTATCTTAATTTCTTAAGGGGGTTTTCATCGATGTAAAAGTGTTTTCATTTAAAGTCATTATACAAATACCCCACACCAATGGCGGGAGATACCACGCCTGAGGCGACTTTATATGTCAGTGCCTGACACATGCTGCCTAAATTTTCACTGCTGCCAGTTACCTTTATAAATATAGTTGTAGATTAACCTAGAATAATTAAATTTTTTGTCAGATGTTTAGATTGGAAGTTTCTATTCATAGACTGGATGTCATCACATGAATTACCGGGAAGGCGGGTTTGGGTTACAAGTTCTGTATTATCCGAAAAAGGCGATGGGCATTACGAGTATTCCTTTATTACTGTTAAAGGGGTTTGTTTGTAAAACACCCTTCCAGTAACCCAAAGTCTACTTTTACCCTGACCTGGCTTAGGGTAAGTCACTTTTCCAAGACTTTGTTTGGGAAAAAAGGCATGCCATATTCGGAAAATACTAATATATCTTTGACATGGCCTCAGCTGTTTAAACCATCCATGTGCCAAAACTGAAAAAAATGTAAAAATTTGCAATTGACATACAATAGAGCAAACCACTTGTCTATGTTGTTGCATAAGTGGTACAGGGGGGCCTGATGTATATCTTTTGGGTTTTCCCTTTCACTGGTTAAAATGACCCCCTTCTTTATTTCCACAGGTTTATAATCACTGCCCTGTGGAACAATAAATAAAGCCAATGAAAATTGCAAAACAAAAGAAGGCTTATGGGGCCCCCTGTTTTACAAAACGTTATATCAGGGATATATACAGTATATTAAAATTTCCCGACAAAACAGTAAAAACTGTTATAATGTACTGTTTTAACAAATTACATTGTAAAAGAACATATTTTCACCATTAATCAACAGGTATTTGCATTTTTAGGGCAAAAAATCGAATAAAAAATTAACCCAAACTTTTTTGCATTATCTGATCATTTAATACAAATATTTCCCGGAGATTCAAAATAAGGGGTTTTTTACTTGTTTTAATGTTAAATGAATTAACAATGTGTATTACGGGGTTTTTTATGGATTTTTAAGCCCAATTTGGAAAATTAAATTGTGAATTTTTTAAATTTTTTTATAAACTGTTCATTAAAAATGAAAATTTTCCCCTTTTATGTGTTTGTTTGTGAATAAATGCATAAGTTAAAATTTGGGTTTTTGTTCGGCCTTCATGTTCATGGGGGGCTCTTGACCCCAAAGAACGGGAGCTACCCCCCACTTCTTCAGATAAAACCCTGATTACCCCCCAATGATAATCTTCATGTGCGGGATCAACACCTCTCAATTGCTTTATGTTTCAAGGAAAACTGAAGGAACGGGTTTACTTTCAACAAGCAGATGCAGTAGATGCTCAATTATCTTATGAGAAAAGAAAATTTTCAAAATATAATTGAACTTTTTAGGGCCATAACCCCCCGGGATTGGGCTTTATTAGCTCAAAGAATGGGGATGAACTCCCCCCTTTTTCTTAGATTAGGGTTTAAATACTGGTGTTATTTTTTAATTCATACTCATCTATTTGTACTCTGGGGTTTCTAGGTCAAATTTTTTTTATTTGTGTTTTTTTTTTGTTTGTTGATTTTATCTTTATTTTTAATGTGTTTTGTATACTTTCATGTTTATTGGTGAGTGCAAAAGGACCTACACAATCACTGTTACCCTGTGAAATCATTTTTTCCATAAACCAAAAAAGGGGAGTTAAATCACACAAGAGATTTTGGGCCAGCTGGCCCTTGGTTTGGGAGTTTTACAACTCACTTGCCATGGTTTTAAACCCCCACCCATGCGGGTTTTTCCCCGGCATTAATATCATAACTACTGATACTACTCCCCCTACAAAACTATAGTATTACGCTCATCTGAAATTCTCTTAGAACAAATGTTTATAACTACATCAGATGCCACTTTAAACCCCTGATCACCCCCCCCCCCTGCAAAAAAAAAACAGGTGTTCAGTTGAATTTTCTTAGCAGAAAGTGCTGAGGCCACACTTCAGATAGCTCTTTTAACCCCAACATGTACAGGGATTTCCCCAACTGCATTTTATCACCCCCCAACCCCTGGAAGTTTTTCAACTTAATGCCATAGTGGGGCTGAGTAACTTGTGCCTAGGGATAAATGCCCACTACCCCATGCTGTACATGAAAGGTATATAATAAACAAAAATACAATGGAAAATGTGCAACATCTGGGGTCTTGCAGACATTTTCAGCCAGTGGTTTTTTCAATACAAATTCAAAGACAAATTGAAAGGGGTAGAAAATACAAAGATGGGTAAACAGTCCCTCGCCGGCTGAGGACATCCTCATCTTTGTGTATACTACATTCAAAAATCCTTTAATTTGTTTTATAAAACCCCGGTTTTTTTTTTCCTTTTTGGGTTTCCTTGGGGTCAGGGTGTTGAAAAAGAAGAAGAAAGCCACTGGTTGATGAAATGTCTGCAAGATAAAATTTCCTGCATCTTTTTATCCTCAGGCTGATTGCCTAAAACCCCATCTCCTCCAGCATAAATGGGGGATATTTCCCCCTTTTCTAAATTTATCACACCAAATGGAATGAACTATGGACATGGGTTGTGGAATGATAAAATAGACCTGAATTATTTTTTGATTATGATTTATGACAGCGGGTTAACAGTGATGGGGAGTCAGTTTAAAAAAATTGGGTTTTTTCAACAAAATGGCCCAAACCCACCAAAGGGGGGTGGCATAAAAAAAAAGTTTTTATTTTTAAAATTTTGTAATTTATGCAGGGGAAGGGGGGTTTCAAGCCCCCTTTCTCCCATAAAACTGGAATATGTTTATAAAAAACCACGTCTGGGTTTTTAGATTCTGATGTGGGTTCTAACCCCGCCTTGTTTTATGGGAGAAAACAATGATGTTTGTCCCAAACCCGGGCCATTTAAGTGACAAATGGTTTGAACGCATGTTTCTTTTCGGGTTATTTTGTATTGTTTTAAAAGTGTTGTGCCTTTTTTTTCTTTATGGAATATATGTTTTAAATCTTAAACTGCCCAAAAATGATCTACATTCATTGAATCCACGAATCTACATTCACTTGTGACTTGACGAGATCTTTACTGGGGCACTCTGACGAGATCCATTCACTGCAGCCCCGGATCTACATTCCCGGGAGCACTCGACGGAATCTCATTTTACTTTTGTTACCTCTGACGTGATCTACGTTTGGGCAGGTAAGGGTTAAGGGCGAATACCCAAAGGGTCAGTTGGTTTGCAATAAACAAAACCCATGTCATGTTTCTTTCAACCACGGTTTTTGACACTTTCTGACTCTTTAGATGACCCCGTGAGTTTAGATTTTGATTTAATAATTTTAAATCCTTTAAGGCCCGCAAGGGAAAGGGTTCCCTTTACACTGGGGAGGGCTTTGATCTAGGGTGGGTCTGTTTCCCGTTCCCCGAATTACCTGAATACCTTCCATCCCCTCCCCACAGGCACTGTATGGGTTTGCGCCCCACGTAAATAATAATAAAGATAATAATAAAAAATTTAAACCCCTTTAAGGGAAAGGGTTTTTATTAAAATCTTCATCCAAAAAAATTGGGCCCCCCTTTGTTGAATCTGCCTCCCTTTCCCCGGGTGTATGACCCTACATGTTTAGTGTTCCATGACGAATAATGAACCAATTGTACTGTATTTACTTTAAATGAAAGCAGTGAATCATAGCTGCCTTAAGGAGTAAAACTTTTTATCAAGGGCCTGATCCACCTGAGGGGTGGTCCGGATTGGGCCTCGGGGTGACCCCAAACGCCCCTTTAAGTATCCCACGTGCCGCCCCACCTTTATGACAATTCATAAAAAAACCCCTAAACCCGGGGATCGAAACCCAAAGGGAAGGGGGGGATGGCTGTTCCTTGGGGGAAGGGGCCCCGCACTGGCATCTTTCCCCCCCCACCCCCTACAAATGCTTGTCATAAGCTACAGTGCATTTACATGACCCCGTGGGGTTTAGTATTAGTTTTGATTATAATAATAATAATATAAGCTAAATTGTTAATGTTGAATTATCTACATTTCAAAAAAATTTTTACAAAAATTTTTGAAATTCAAAATGAAGAAAAAAAAACAGACTTGGGGTACATTAATATAAGTCAAAACACACGATCTTGGTGTAAAGCTCTTGATCCAGAAATTGAACCTTCCTTTGAATCAAAACCTTGCCCCAAACAAGTACCCCCTGGATCAAAAATGACCACCTTGCATGCCCTCTCCCGTAACCCCCCTTGGTTCATTACCCATAAAACAACAGGACTCCATTTTATTTAAAAGGCCTTTGAAGGACTAGTGGTATTCCAAAATGTAAAAAAGGGTTTTTCCCGTATTTAGTTGACAAAAACAGATTCAGCATTTACTGCAGCAAAATAACTCGCTCAAAAAAGCAAAAAGCATATTTCTCATTACAAGAAATTCACAATTAAATTATTTTATCTTTAAAAACACTAAAAAACCCAAAAAAAATAAAATTTTCAGAGTTTGTGTCTCAAGAAAATAAATTGAAAGTAAAAAAAAAACTTTTAAAAAAACTAAAAAGCGGGGGCAATAAACGTCTTCTCCCATACAGCTTGCAAAAAAAAGAAAAATTTTTATAAAACATTTGAGCACACAGTCATTTTAATTTCGCCTCGTTGGGAAATCTAAAAGGCCTTCAAAACCCAAACATATACAACCTGAAGGTATAAATTTAGCTTAGTAGCGCCGATACCGAAATTCTTGGGCTGGTAGCCTTTACAACAAAATTAATTTGGAAGAGATCAAAAAACATTTTGGTCTGTCCCGGGCCCCTTGGGCCTAATGAACATCTGTCAACACTTATTATCTATATTCCAAAAAATTTTGTTTTTTAACAAACTTGAGTCCCGGGGGTGGGGGCAGTGTGCACCTATAGGAAGGTTTGGGGTATTTGCTGTTTAGAGGACATCTAAACTGTTGTATCTCTCGCCTCTGGCAAGACGTGATGGGGCGAGAGATGGGGGGTTTCTTTTGGGGGGCCGCCTGTGGGAGATGGCTAGTTAAACACAAGCCTAAATAACACTGGAAAAGTATAAACTTTCCTGTTTTTAATGAAGTAATCGGGGCCTTAAATGCTTCTGACCCAAATATCCCAAATACTGCGGATCTTAACTTGTTGGTATATTCAAAGTATCATCTAGCTGGATCAAAAAAGTCATTTAAACTTTCCTCTCCAAACTTTGGGGTTTCCTGCGGTTATTCCAGTCATGGGACTTGATTTATTCTCTTAATTTTTAACTTTTTAAAAAACCCAAATTGTTATGTATCAACTAATGCAGCCAGGGTTACACGCACAAATACCATAATACATTGCATCACAATGTGTGTTTGTTTTTTAAAATAGTCTTTTAAAGGGGACCTAAAATATATAAATAAATTAATTCATAATTTTGGGACCACAATCCATCGCACTGTAGCAGACCGTTTCCCCGTTTTTGGGCAGATTTATGGGGGATTCTCCGGGGGTTCCACTACAAACCCTTGTGGGTTTAGTGTTTTATTTTAATAATTCTCCCCTACAAGAATTACACAGAGTTTACCACTTGCAGCTTTGTCTGATTTACTTTTAAAGCCCAAATGAAGATCCTTTTCTAGACATTTAAAATGTCTCGGGACATTTTTGCACTATTCAGAAAGTAGTGTTTATACTGGTGAGATGTTTGAGAAACTTCCAATTTCCCCTTTACTTTTAAAATCACTAATTTATTCAAACCACAATGTCTCCCCACACATCTAATCGGGAGTTTTTCTATCCTTGGTGATCCCCTTTTTATTTCCCCAAAAATTTTCCGCCTTTTTTGTCATGAATTTCCCCCAAATGCCTTTGAGAACTCATTTGTTCAAAATAAGAAAATACTTAATACAATTCAAAACTATTTTTAATGAACGATTCTATTTCTCTGACCATGGACCTGCTTGATACAACTTTTCGGCCTTTTTAAAACAATTGGGAAATTTGTCTCATAGGGAAAAAACAGGCATTAGATGTGTCTAGTTCAATCTTCAATGGATACAGTCATGTAAAAAACCCCGAGGCCTGGCGGGGCCGGCACAGAAACCTGACCCCAAAAACCCTCCCGGATATCCTTTTCTGTGAAAATTTCAAAAAATAAATATTAAACATGAAAAAATCTTGGGGGAGCAAATGGATCTAGTAAAAAATAACCCCACATAGGAGAAATAATGAGGATGATTTGGCAATAAACAACTGTCAATGCATAAAAAAAATACCTATTGGTACCTCTTGATAAAATGTAATAGAGTAAGTAAGGGACCATCCCGATCCCAATCACTAATCCGGGCCCAATTTGTTATTCACGGTGTTTCCCCAGGCTTTCAAGGTATGCACGTTACCTTGATTTCTGTGCCCTCGCCAACCACAGGTCCCAATGGCCATTAGTGATGGTCAACGAGTTGTTCTGATTCCTGCAGTTCGAGCTCCTCCACCCCTTTTACTTATTTAATGTAATAAATCTTGCAATTCTATCGGAAAACTTAGAGCAAAAGAAACAAAACTTTCAAACTCCTGCAGAAAAATTGTCAAAAGCCCTTTTTCTTCTCGCTGTCTGGAAAAACATCTACGGCCTTCTCTCCGCGTGGCGTAACAGTTTTTGAGAACAATAGGGGCCCACGGTCACCACCACCACTGGGAAATTTATCCCAAAAACAATAAGACAACTTGATTTGTGCAAAATGACATCAACAGGCATCATATGCCCTATGGGTTTTCCTTCCCCCGTGAATGTGCAGTAATAATAATAATAGTACCAACAAGCATATAGACTAGAAAGAGATACCCCCAATCATGGAGCCCTATCTATGAAACTCAAAGGAAAATCCACAAAGTTAAGTAATTTAAAAACAGTCATTCAGTGACAGAAGTTATTTTTTTTCTCATCTATTTAGATATCAATTCATATTCAACTTAGATGAGTTTGAGGAATGTAGCCCTATCATAAAAAAGGACCAACTGTGTTATTTTGTCTAAAGGGAATTGACTTTTATTCTCAATAAATTTTCGTTTTCTCTCTTTCTAATTTCTTAGCATGAACAAGTTTCCCCTAACCTACAATGCTTTTCCCCCCACAATCAAATGCAAAAAAAGGGGCTTACGAGCAGTGGGAAGTGTTGGGGGGCCGTGGAAAAATAACTCGATTTATTTTTTGGATAACCCATGATTCCCAAAATTACTAAAGGGAACCTCTCCCAAAAGACCCCGAAGCCAAATAATGGGAAATAGTCAAGTCGACATCACCATTCTGGAAAAAAAATCATCAGCACAAACTTTCTGTAATCAGGGAAAAAGCATAAAACCACCTTTTTAGTGTTCCAAATTTTGTTTGGGTTCAAAATGAGCCATTTTCATTATTTCCACCCCGGTGGAACACTAATTTTAAAAACCAAAAAAATGGAAAATAAGATAGTACAGTGGACCCCCTATAGATCACCCCAAATCACCAATTATGTAAGTGTATTTATGTAAGTGGTTTTACGGTATGTTTGGGGTCTGAAATTATAATCTACTTAAAAATTCCTTAGGAAAAAAATTGGGGAAAAAGGGACCTGAACATCTTCTGGGAAAGAAAAGTTGTTAACGGGGGGCCACTGTATTTATTTCCCTGAAAAATGTTTGTACAAAGGTGAATGACATTTAGGTGTACATGCAGAAAGACCCCAATATGCAGAGTATTTCAGGCAAACTTTGACTAACTTTAAGGGTTTAAAAAGGGAATAACAATTTAAGTAGTTTTTTACAGTCTCTTAAGGAGTCAAAATATAAATTTAGGAATTAAAAGAATAAATAGAACAATGAATATAGTACTGATACATAAATACCCCGATATCATCCACCTTTAAATCACCCTTCCCAAAATTTGCCCAACCTTTCATAGATACAATTAATGAACTACCTAAAAATTTAAATGACAGCCTGACACAAAAGTGGGGCCCAAAATGTTTAAAAAAAACTTTGTTTGAAATTTTTTTTTTAACACATTAGCCGTTTTTTACCAAAGGGAGGGTGACCAAAAGGAAGAAAATGTACCATCACTCCTCCCTCACTTCTTCAGAAGCGTGTCTACACTACAGCTCAAAAACTGCAACATATTCACCCCCCTTCACTTCATATTTTTATATTAAGTAAACCTGCCTATAAAATTTCCATGCTATTATTGTAAAAATATATTCTCTGTGTATAAACATTTATTAAACAAGATAGGGAAAGCACTGCAAAAAATTTAATTTAACCAAAATTTTATGAAAATTATGAGTTTTAAAATGTATTTAGTAAATTTTCTAAAAATTCATCTAAAAAGAACTGCATTTTAAATAAATTTTTTAACACAAAGGTTGTTCCTTTTAAAGGCGGGGTGCCCAAAAAAGAAAAAAAAAAAGTTTCTCTTTTAAATTTAAGTGATGTATACAGGAAAAGGGGTTTCCCCCTTGTTTCGGCATTTTTGCCTCTTAAACACCACGAGGTTAGGAGGAAATTCTTTTTATTTCCCCCATGGAGAATAATAATAATAATAATAAAAAAAAAAAACTGTAAAATTTTAAAACATTTTGAAAATAATCACTGTAGATAACTTTATAAATCTGGGTTTAGAGTTAGTTTAGTTGTAAAAATCAGTGGACCCGGATAACGATCGCTCCCAACAATAATTATGTAAGTTTTTTTTTGTAAGTGTTTTTGTAGGTGATTTTGGGGTCTGAAAGGACTAATCAAATTCCAATATTTTTAAGGGAACAAATTCGGTCTTGGCACCCAAACAGACTTCTGGATTGAAATAATATCTTTCGGGGGTCCTGTAATAATATACTGAATTAGTTTTATAACTGTATTTTTTAGGCTGAACTAAAAGCGCAGTTATAAGGTTGTCCCCTTTGTGTTTTTTAGAAAATACTTTTATAACAAAACAACATCAATAACAACCTACTAATTGAAAACCTTAGATTATTGGAAGGCCCTGCTGGAGTACGGGTAGCTCTCACTGGAACCAGCTTAACAGATGTGTTTGTTTCTTCACGCCCGGGCCAGTACTTGTTGCAACCTCCCCCCCCCAACTGCTCCCACAAAGTCTTCATTAATATTCTGTATCAGTCAGCACCCTTATAAAGCTCCTCTAAAAGGGGGTTTTTTTTTGAAATGGGCTAAAAAACTACATCCATAATTGAAAAAATTGGGAAAGGCCCTTATAGCATTTTTTTAAACAAGCTGACCCCCCACAAGGTACATAAAAATATTTATTTTCTTTTTCATATAGAACAATGCACTATAAAACTTTTAAAGAAATTGACTGTTTTCCCAAAATGTACCACAAAGAATATACTTTTTTTGGTGTATATTTTAAAGAAATCTTAAAAAGAAGGTTTTTTGAAACCTTGGTTGGGATTAAATATTATTAAATTGGGGGGAAAAATGAAAGGGAAAAATTTATATATGGGTAATATCTACATGCTGATTTTTTTTTGAGTGCCATGAAATTTAAAAAATCAAAATTTCACATATTTTTTTTAACCTTTTGAATATCTTTGGGAAAAAATTCCAACAATAGATACATTTATTAAAAAAGTTAAAATAAAAAAGGGACTGAAACAGGTTCAGTCCTTTCTTTTTTTATCAAATTTGTATAAATTATCTGGGAATATCTAAAATATCTTATACATTTTTTTCCTTGATATTTTTTGGGGATCCCGACAATAGGCACATTTATCAAAGAAGTTATACTAAAAACTTGCTACTGCAACACACTGGGTTGTACTACTCTTCCCAAAATGGTTTTTACTACTTGCAAAAAACATGGCTTGTACTACTCTGCAACACACACACATGGCTTGTACTAATCTGCAACACACAAGGCCTGGTCAACCCGGGCCCGGGGGCGTGAGGGGAACTCCCCCCAGGAAAACCCAGGAAAACAGACATGGGCCTGCAATTTCAACACACACAGGGGCTTGCCTTGAACCCCCTTTTAAACAGCAACACACACATGCTTGCTACTCTCACACACACAGGGCTTATATTTGCAACAAAAATGGCTTGTACTCTCTCCAAACACACAAAATGGCTTTCTACTTCAAAAAAGGGCTGCTACTCTGCAACACACAAAATGGGTACTATTGCAAATGCAAAATGGGCCTGTATATTCCAACACAACACATGGTTTTCTCTTTAAACACACACACATGGCTTTACACTCTACAACACACACAGGGTTTGCTACTCTGCAAACACACACACGGGGCTTGCTACTCTGCAACACACAAAATGGCTTGTACACTCTGCAACAACACACATCTTTACTCTCCCAACAAATGGTTGTACTACCTAACACACACACACACAAAAAATTTTTGTACTCCTGAAACACACACACACACACACATCACACACACAAATCTACTCTGCCACACACACACACACACACAAAAAGGGTTTTTACTCTCTGAACACACCAAATTTTGTACTATAACCACACACATGGTTGTGCTACTCTGAAACAAAATGTACTACTTCAACACACACAAAAGGTTTGCTCTCGAAAAAATACATGGCTTGTACTACTCTGAACACACACACACATGGCTTGTACTCTCTCCCCAACACATATGGCTACTATTCCAACAAACACACACAAAATGGCTACATTCTGCAACACACACCTCTCATTCTGCAACACAAAATGGTTTCTACTGGTGATCAAAACGAACTGAAAAAAAGAATTTGGCTGGAATGGAGGGGGGAATATTGCTTTCGGGATTTGTAGAATATCAATTCTGGTCTTGAGATATTTAAGGGTTAAATAAAGCATGAAAAATAGATTCTTGTCCGAAAAAAACAAAACTAGATTGTACTCTAGAAAGGAGGGAAATGAACTAGGGTATGAGAGAGAAAAAGTATCAGCACACACAAACACATGTACACAAACAGCATATTCAAAACGTAATTTATAGAGCATGAAAATTAACAACAGTATCGATTGTTAACTGACAAATCAAACAGAAAATTTAAAAAGGAAAGGAAAAGGGTTTTATGAGAATGGAAATTTAATGTGACCAGAGTGAAACTCGGTGAAGAGCATGTCAGTAAAGAGATTCCCATTAGTTGCAAAAATACTAAAACAAGGAAGGAGAGCAGCCAGAAGGGAAGTATCAGGCAATGAAGTATAAGATATACCAAAACCCAAACATTTTTTGGTAAAACGGGTTTTGGGTTAGGTTGGAAAGGGTTTCTCCGGGAAACAGAACAAGTTCTTGGCGAGTCTAATCATGTGATGACCCGCCAATGGAACTTTGGTCATCTGCGGGCCTTCCCCCTCCGTCGGTCATTTATTTTCCACTTTATCCTTATAAGGGGACAGTTTTGAATGGCTCCCAACTCAAATTATTAAGTGTATTTTTTTGGGGTCTAAATGGACTATCTAATTTACATTATTCCTTGGGGGAAAAAATTAAGCTCGGGTAAACCAAATGGTTTTTTTACCATGTAGTACTTTTTCAATGTAAAACAATGTTCATACAAAACATTCTCTTTAAAATTTCAAAATTTTTTTAAAAACAACAATATAATTTACATTTCTTTTTTTCAACCACCATTTCCATAAATCGCCACCCAAAAAGAAGAAAACTTTCCGGGCACCATTCAATCACTGTGTTGCCAGAGGCATGTTTATCTTCACAATCCCCTGCAAACTGAAATATCACCCCCGCTCCTTTATCTACGGTCAAAATCCCCAAACATTTAATCCATTATCAAAAATTTTCATTAAAACTAGGGTTTTTTCCAAATTGAAACTCATTGTATGGTAGCTGCTTTTTAACCAATGGTGGTATCCTGGAGTATATCGGGGGTTTCGGGGGTCAATGCCCCGGGGCCCCATCCAGACCTTGATGCTAGTGAAGGGCTCTTGATAAGAACAAATCCCTTTCCTTCCTTAAAACCGATCACATCTCAATCCCCGGGCCCTGTTTTAAATGGGGTCTCTGATTTTATCTCCCCCCTTTAAATTTTTTTTAACTCAAAGCTCTCCTGAAGGCGGGGTAAAGAACAAAAACATTCACCATCATTCATTAATGCAGTCTTGCCAGAAGTGTGCTTACATCACAATTCAATTAAACCCTGACTGCAAATTCCTTTTACCCTCTCATGTGTTTATCAACATATATATAGGAGGGCCCGCACAAAAATACCCCCTTTTTTGATGATCCAGTTTTTGGCTTTAACTGATACACTGTTCTTTTCTCCACCCCCTGGGAAAATTGCCAGTGGGTGGAAATTGAATAATGTTCCTTTAAAGCCACCAAAAGTGTGAAAACAAAAAAATTGGTGCTGTATGTGTGGGCCCCCCTGTATAAACATCAAAATTGTTTTTTGAAAAAAATCAATCAATCAATCAATGAACAAGCATGAAAAATGGGGAGAGATACACATGCTCAACCCCATACATGCTCCCCACATACATGCCCCACACACATACACACAAACACATGCCCCACACAGTGTTAAAATTTTTTAACCTAGCAGATTTAGTGAGAAACCCCCATTGTTTGAAACACATCAGTCACAAATTTTGACCCTTGATTCGATTCCTACCAAAAATGGCAGAAAGAGCTATCCATGCATTCTTCCATTTTGACATATTTTGTGAGTCAGGCTTTTCAACTCTTTGAAATCCCTTTTAACCAAGGCAGGGGGCACTATGATGTGTTAAACAATATGTTTTCACCAGGACTTTAATATTACAAGTTTCCCCTTGCTTTATGCAGAGTTTCCAAATTTCCTAAAACGGCCTTTTTTACCCTTTTAAATTTTTTTTAGACAAACATTCCTGTAGATCTGTGCAGCTTAAAAATGTATTGAAAGATTCTTAGTATTTTAATTAATTCCTTTTGTTACAGCCATTTCTACAAAAAACCCGGAACACTTTAAACATGCTGAAAAAAGACATTTTAAAAATTTGGGAATGTTTTTGGAAAAACTTGAAATGCTTTTATCAATACAAAAAAGAATGATTGAAGGTCAGAAGGAGTTAGG